>NW_027509559.1:497988-750488 GCF_048541705.1 Temnothorax americanus
CAANTGNGGTTACATCTNNTTTTCNATTGANNTTNNACAATTANTGAGAAAGGGTTTCAAAACGCATGACAGGGGTGTCAATTACTATCCAATTCGGCTAAGAAAAACGAGCCTCATAACCTGCAACTACAGTGATTAGCCAGCGGCTTGCCAAGTCTTCCCAACCTTACCTCGACCAAAAAATGTCTGCTCGATTACCGCATTTTCACTAAAATAAACTAAAAAATTAGCAGCGAAATCTCCGGTAAACTATATATTTTATGGTTGCATCGGATTCTTCGAAATCTAATGTACAAAAAGCAATGTTTTTTCTCACTTCATCTAATCGAAAAATGCGAAAATATGTGATTGAAACCGTGATAGAGCCTTCTTTTTCTGGCCGTCTGTATGAAGTAATGCAAAATTTGTGATTTTCGAGATCGATTTTCTAGAGTAAATAGTCGGTAAGGAGCCACAGAAAAAATCGACTGCAAAGCTGATCATATAATTTGATATAAAATCCAAAATCGAAAACTTTATCTAATACATGCCCTGACGAGACGACTACCTTAATGCATATAGCTCATTAACGCGTATTACGAGCCTGATTTACGTGCTGGTGAATAAGGAAAAAGCCGAGAGAAATATTCGTTGTGTTGTCTCTCAGAAAAAAATAAACACGATGGATTTGAAGGACAGTAATCGGAGTGGCAAAGATTTTGGACGCTAGGAAATAGACGACCATAATCTCCCTTTGATGAACATCGTCGTCCTCCATTCAGCCCTGTCGCAATTGACAGTTGAAAGGCGCTTTCGAAGAGGATTTTTTTTTTCTAGTTGTTAACCTCGCGCGCGCGCGCGCGCGGTTGGGGTTATTAACGCCTTCAGCCCCGCCTTTGGGCTATATAACGTAATTTGGTCTTGATCCGTAGTTTTCTTCAATCCTGTATAATCCCTTTTTTTCCTCGTACAATCCTTTCTCTTTGGACTATGATTCCTTATGTAAAATCCCTTTTCATCTCGCACATTGGAAGACACTTTTGAGACAATCAAGAGAGGGGAAGATTGGTCAGAGACCCTCTCTTGATTATGTATATGACTGTGCGTATGTGTAACTGTGTGTGTATATGTCCGCGGTGTACTAAACTCGGTATGCCGTAGGTGCGTTGGGCCCAAGGAATTGCGCGGATCAATTCCCCCTGCGGCCCTTTCGAAAGGGAAGAATGATACGGGTTGTCGTTGACTGATGGCCAGCGCGCTCTTCGCCGTATAAACACAGTATTGGCAGTGTAATATTCCCATTGACGACTTGTCAAAAAGTATGGAAAGTCTGAAAGTAACCCATCGCGTACGCGCCAAATTTTGTCACAAATTCTCCCGAATTTAAAAAATAATTTCCCGTAAAAGTTTCTGATTTGGTTTAAAAAAGAAAGAACTGTAAAATATAATCGGCATAGTATGCAAATAGTTTATAGATATTTTATGGAGGTATGGTATGCCTTCATTTTGTGAAACATCCGTTTTACATCTCGTATCACATTCCCAATTATTTTAAATGGCATTCTGTGAACGCGAAGAGTTTCATATTATACGAGTCTCCTTTCTCTCGCAAATATATGCGCTGAAATTCTATCGCGGATACTATTCATACACTATAATAACTGACTCCATAAATTAATATCTACTAGGGAGAAAGTTCTTGATCCCCGAGAAGCAAGTGCAAGAAAGTGCAAGTTTTACTTGCCCCATATCTTTCCTTTTTTCTTGAACGTTATTATCTAAAGTATGTTATTACCTTAGTAGAAGTTGAACTTATCGTCGCTTGAAATTGGCGAATAGCCACGCTAGAGCGGCGCATATCGGAAAGGAAGAGCAAGAATCGTTCTTATAGAAGTCACCAACAGCGTGTCTATCGAAGTCAGAGTGTATCGCACAAACTTGATAACGACGAGAGATTAGCTCGTAGCACAGAGGAGGCCAATTAGTGCCGCCTACTCCTAATCCGTACGTCACTCGGTTGAAGGAATCACTTCTTCGCGGCTTCGCAGACGGAATTAATTAAGACGATCTTGGGGTCTCGGCATCTTGCTCGGCTAAGGAACGGACTATCCTGTATGGGCGTTGTGTACGCGTGCGCGTGCACGTGCACGTAATGCAAATCAGTCGGAGGCAACCGGTGGAAATAGTGATTCGATTTGTTCGCTTGGGTAGAAACGGTTAGCCCTCTGCGCGATGGAGAAACCCGCGGATAGAGGACGTTGATGCGAGGGTGGAGCTTTCTCAAATTAAAGAGCTCCACCCTCCCATCAACGTTCTCTATCTACGGGTGAAGCATATCACTGTGATAATTATCCTGTCGGCGATACGCGAGTAGAAACTACATCATGTCTCCGAGGATACCTCCTTACGTTGCCATACGCGTTATACATGTATAAGCCTATGCATATGTTAAGGGTGTCCGAGAACTCTGCGCGTGTATAGATGTAAAGCATTCTGAACAGTAACGGTGAAAGATGGTACTTATTGTTAGTCATATCGAAAATATTTGAGATTGTTTCGAGTCGACTGCTACTTGCGTATGCCTTGAAACACCATCGCTGTAATTAGCAAAGTTATGTCAGGGTAAGCAGGATAAGCAGGGTAGATATGTTGAGGCGTATTGCCAGTATAGAGTACGCAGAGTTTGGAACACCCGGCAGCTTTTCGAAATGCACTGAATCAGTTGAAACGTTCAAACAGATAGAAACACATACCATATTGTGCGTTTATTATTTCAAAAATTCACCGATAACATTAATTGTTTAACAATCGTCGGACTTCATCGCGGTATATTTATTTGTTTTGTTTGACCGAAGGTGAGTAAAAATAATATAAACAATGAATGGAGCGAATAAAAAAAAGTTAGTTCAATTTATAGCTATTGATTTTTAGTGTTAGTTAAAAACATAGTGCATGTTGACGAGCAAACATATATATATGATATATTTATGAGGTCTCAATCATATTTATAGAATGATAAACAATAAACTTTGTACATTCGTGTATGCGCGTTTACATATGTATATTGACGTCCCCGAAGTTGCTGTTCCTTCATTCTGGTGGACTGATTTAAGCTTCTTGGCTATATATCCCCGCTAATTACAGAAGTTTGTTTAGCGGACTTGGCACGATAGCAGTCATAATCCAAGCGGAACAGGATGCGCACAGTTGGCGGTGCTTTATGCGCACAGATTTTATGAGAGCTCAAACTATTAGAGCGAGATACGTCGCGTTCTCCGTTTGTTTCTCAAAATTATTTCTGTATATAGTACAGAAGTATTATACAATATTAATCAAAAATATCAAACCGCCTCCCCGAAATGTAGCGTCGAAGGCTTCATTATCAACGGTAGAGAAGCTTGGAGAGATATTTTGGATTTATTGCCCGACTATATTCTCATTTCTGTGAAAATGCGTTAAAATAAATAAATAAATTTTCTTCTATCTTTCTTCAAGATTCCAAGACACACAGTATCAATAATTTTGTCTTATTTCGTTATTGCATCATATTTCGGTTCAAAGTTCAATTTCGAATTTAAAAGCTAGAAGCGTGACTCGAAATTATTCCATATGCTCCAACCAATGATCTTTTATTACATATTATCAAAATATCAGTGAGACGTGATATTGCATGCATATATAATCACCCGGTGATATTCGTGGCGCATATTCGAAGCGATTAGTAGATAATGGTAACGGTATAGATAATTCTGCGGTAGAGGAAATTGATATAAATTCTATTCTCTCCTGATAATTATGTCCAACAATCCCTGCAATGTCATTGATGCAGAGTTTTTATATAAAATTAACGCTAGATTGGAATTGTCATTTCGCATTATATACTACACAATTTAAATTTTACGATATTCGTTCATTATTCTATCATGTCGTCAAAACTTGGTAAGTCTTTATAAGTAATCTTATAATCTGTCTTAATTACTCGTGGGAAACAAAGTTGAAAGTTCAAGAAAGGAATTGACGTCAACGGCGCGACAATAAAAATAAGCGAAAATTTAGTTTGTACATCGTGTAGACAAAGAAAAAATAATTGGATAAAAAAGGAATGTAATAAAACGAAATCTTCTATTACAAGCTCTATTAATAATACTTGATATATTTTTCAAACTAAAAAGATAGATCGTAATTATTTTCAGTCGATTGGTTTACACAAACTGAGTATTTCTGTTGTGCTTTTCGAGTCTTCCTTATTGACGCTCACGTGAAAAATTTCACGTGTATACTTTTCGCTTGCGCTTTTCTGAAGAGGTACAGGGTAGACGAGCGAATCGACGAAATAAAATAGCGACATCCTGCATTCCGCAGTATTGTGAAACATACCTTTTGCCGTCTTCTCCGTAATCTAAGCCAGCGTTTATTTCCCTTCGTCCGTACACAAATCTGCACGCCTTCGCCTTCTCTCGCGCCTTCTTTCGTCATCTTTAAGGTATGCAATCGGTCGTTTAAATTCAATTGTTCGGGTTCAAAGACTGTGCCGGGATGTCTTTCTACGTCTACTAGAGACTGTGCGGTCTCAAAACGTTTGAGGCGGTGTTATGTAACGTTGCGACGGTTGCGAGATCTTCCATCAGAAGAATCGGCTGCAAGACCGGTTTCTTGGGAACATTAATAATCGCGAACTTTTTTCGTGAAAGCCTTTTGTCCCCGGAGTTTCGTTGCCATCGTCTTCCGAACACAACAAGCTTTCGCAGGGAACTCAATTATCGGGAGGAACTTCTAAATCCGGAACTTACAGGTCCGCGTTCACCGTCCTTCAGTTCCCTCCGTCAGTTGTATCCTCTCAGCCAATACGAAAAGAGCTCAGACGCGAAAAGTCAAACTAGAAAAAGAGGATTATCCGTTATCTCCTCTATGTGCCATTATTAACTAAAAGTTTAATTGCCTCGTCCGGTACAGTTTCCAACGTGATGACGGGAAATTTATCTCTGGAAATAACATGAAACCGGTCGATACACTTTTACTGACGTAAAATCTCCGTCACAATTCTACAATCTTAATTCGTCGTTATCGAACAGTATATGAAGAAAACAAAAAGTAAGCGATGCATAATCTGTTTATCATTGTTATATGTTAATCGGTTTATCATTTTCCGCCCGTCGATTTCACCTTGATTTGATAAATTTAGATTTAGATTAATCAGTACGCGCGAGAGATTTTACGACCATTTTTCGAACGTGCGAATTAAAAGCCCGCGTTCTCGCGGCAACATGGACGCACGATTTACGAACGACATGACCACGTACAGCTCGTAGCTTGGTAGCCGTCCGTTCCAAGAGTTACAAGCGGCATTTCCGGATTTTTACGACTCCACATACGAACGGGAAGTCAACAACGACAACGGCAGGCCGCGCCGATGTGAGAGAGAGAAAACGCGCGCGGCAGTCGTGCGGAGGGAAAACGAACAGAACCCCGGCGCACGCCGCTTATGGATGATGCTCATTAGCGAAGTTATGAGGCAGCGGATGATGTCTTTTGTATCGATTCTCGTACGCTGGAATGCATTTGCTAATGCTTCGGCTGGCAAAATACGGCCAATTTACGCGGAGGTCGTGAAAGAATATGCAGGAAGGCAACGGTGAAAACATGAAATTGCACTAGCGGCAAATAAAAGCCGCTCTCTCGGTCGTGCGTCGATATATTCTAATCATCGGGGTGAGAAACAGAAGGGAGAAAGACAGACGCGGAACGGGGTCAGAGGAAGAAGGTATACGTGATTTCCACGGGGAACGGACAAAGAGTCCGCAATAATAAAAGTCAAAAGGAATGGTAGAACGATTGTCTGTGCGAATGCTCCGTCCTGTCCGTTCGCTTTCCCTGCTGGCGATGTTGCGCGGATTGAACAACAACGCGTTTTCTTTCTTTTTTTCTTTTACTCCATTTTGATTCGCATTTCCGCGCTGCAGTCGGTCGTTGGTGCGTTTTGAAAAGACTCGATGAGCTTGCCGAAGACATTCCCCTTCCGAAAGGCCGTGGATATTGAAATGTCTGGAAGAGAGCCAGCGCGGGGAACGATGGCCGGTACGCCGGACAATACCCGGGAAATTTAGGTAGATAGTGATTAATAGCGTTCCTGCTTCGTGTGCAATCGTAAATTCACGATACTTACGAATACTTATTTGAGATTTTCTATCGCATGTAAAAATCTAGCGAAAGGGTTGTGAGTAGTCGTTTTCATAACCATAATATCAATCATTCGTAATAGAAAGCATATTATTTTACACGAGAAGCGATGAATTTTGTATAAAGCGCGTGTGTCTCGACTCTGTCGAAAGAAGAGAATTAGGTATGCTTAATAATTTCAAGGGACTCATTAAGTACATCGATCAGGTTGCACGTGCCGCCTTATACATACCGAATGAGTTCGTTTCGGAGGTAATCGCGTCGGGTTTAAAACTTCGACGGGATCGGAGGAAACTTTCTCGAACTCCGGAGAGAAACAGAATTAAAAGTAAGTAACGCGCGTCTTTCGGACTTCCCTAAAGCATAGCTCGGGTTAGGCTGGCGCCTTATCTTTTTCGCGCTCGCCTGTCCTACGGGAGCCTTGCTCCCGCGATTTCTCTATAAGAAAGCTCGTCGAGCAAACCATTGTTTTCACCTACTTGGCGAGAGGAACTCTACTCGCCTCGGATCGAAGACGGCTAGACCCAGACGAACGGTCTTATTCACGGTCGAACGGGCGCGTTGAAGAAAATAAGAGGGTTCTCCCCGCGTGGCGCCATGGAGGCAAACTTAAAGATATAATCGATATATTTTCAAGCTCCCTGTCCCATTCGAGAAATATAGCGGAAAAGAGCTGATCAAGACGGAGGATAGAGAAAACGTTTTAAAAGCTTCGTGTTCACAGACAATAAAATAGTATCAATGAGAGAAGAAGTACGAAGTACCCGCCAGAGGAGAGATATGAGGAGCGTTACACCGCGAGCCATTCGGGATCGATAACAAACAACAACCAACGTTAGCAATAAATTTCTTCGAAAAACACGACAGCGAAACTGGAAAGCGAGATGACTATTTTCCTTTGTATATAAGACGGAGATTTGTTTCATTATAATCGTAATCCGCTTAATGATGAATTACTCAATTAATTACATAAAATGCTCCCACATAATGGCAAAAGTTGAAGAAGACTAATAAATGTTCGGAATCCACGGACAATATTCGCGAGTGCATGGAGAATTCCGATGCCGGTTACAGTCGTCGCGGCTTAACTTTCGTCGTTAAAACTTACAGCGCGTTCGAGTACGGACGTGAAAAATAAAAATGTAAGAGGAGCAAACGCGATGGCACGTCGTAATTAAAGAGCGTGGAGCGGGCGACAAAGGAGCCGAGAGGAGAGAAGGATGGTTACGCGAGAGTGGTCTACTGCCAGGATCCATAGATGCGGGAGTCTGGAAGGAATTTCAAAAAGAACGTAGAAACTGTCGGATGTCGCGTACGTCTCGGGAGTGCCAATAAAGGCGAACTCTTTAAATTAAATTTTATATCTTAACTGAAGCGAGAACTGCGCGACCTAACGTTTGACAAGTTTCTCTCGAAAGTGTAATCTCAGGTGAAGAAAATAATGAAGCTGTCGTATTTGCGCGTGATTAAATTGGCAAAATTAAATGATAGCGACACTCTCCGTCCATTTTATATCGACCTCATTATTATAACCGGGCGATACGATGACATTTTCTAAATGAATTATTGAAGAGGGACTCTGTGGCGGTTGATAGGAATATTTAAACCAGGTCGATACCTTCAGTTAACGTGGCGTCTGGTATCGACAAGCCCGAGGCCCGTACTCCAACGCTCCTTTCCTCAGAAATCCTCATCTCGATCGTTTTCCTCCTCGCCTTTCTCACACACTACACTCTCTCATCGCTTTTCCGCTCTCTGCTTTTTCCTTTTTCCCGTTTTCCCAGCTATATCCAGATCTTCCTTCCTCCGATTGCACTCAGTTACTGGCTCTTACGTTGCGGAAGTGTACGTCACGGTGACGTCAACAAATTTTATTTTGCCAGTGCGAGCATTATTTAAGTCGTACAGTCGAACGGTCTGGTTTAACAACGATATAATATAATGTAATTTTTATTTTTACATTTTTAATATTCAATGAACCTGAAATATATAATAATTCTTGAAAGTTGAAAAGTTACAGATTGAAACAATCTTGCAGAGAAACTTTTCAAGTCATTTCTGGTTACGCAAAAACCAGCAAATTTGCTTTTTCTCCCTTTTTCTGTTCGGTAACTAACGCAAATTTTTCTCCTTTATGTAAACAAGTATAATTTTCCGACTTTGTTTGATCCAGATTCGACATATCCAACATCGAGTGAACAAGACTGTAAAAACTTGTTACGCGTTAGAGAGAATGTTGCGAAAAAAAAACAAGAAGCATTGATGAAGCTGACAGAAGGTGCTGACCTGTTTGCTCGCTGACTAGCTGCAAACAATTGTTTGCAAAATTTACAAGCAAATATTTTATGAAGCTGATTTCGCTTACTGACAATCATTTTCCCGGGGGCAATATTCTGTGTCAACACGACTATACCGATCAGAGCCGAACCGAAAAGACCGGAGTATCACGGTTGACGTATTAAACAATAGAATACAGCGGAACAATATGCCCCGTCGTCCACCCCCGCTCTCCTCCCCATTTCCATCGCGCTTTCGCTAATCTGCCTTTAGGTTTCCAACGTGCATTCGAAAATGTCACGCCGAATTGACGCAGGTGGTTGCCCTATTGTTGCAGCCGGGTGTCATACGCTGCGCGTTGCAATTGACAGAAGCTCGATGATCGATAGACCGGGGTTGTATCAGCGAAAAGATTGCCCCTTCATTTCGTTTGCAGATGGAAACATTTTTTTTCCAGCAGTTTACGCATCGGTCGGATCGCAAACTCCGATATTTTTCGATCCGCGGTTGCGGCAATAACCGAGATGCACCGCGCCCGTTTGTCAGACCGTCCCATCCGTCCATTTATTTAAAGGCGCTCTTTAAAAAAATGGAACGTCGGGTTCTATCATCGAAAATTCCGCGAAATTAAGATAGATATGCAAGATACGAAAACTCGTTAAATATAAACTCACCGTTATTCATTCATATATATTCATCAGGCTGCGCAAAACCGAGTCTTGATTCTTGTTAGATAATATCAATAGATGAGAGCTACCATAGTCATAGAATGCAAATGAGAAACAGTGAATTACAACGTCTATATTTTGCTCTCAGCAATATTATAGCGCGTCGCACTCGTCGTTGCGAATTCGAATGCGATAGTCCTCGTATCTGATATAGGACTCATTCCCAAGTTATGTAATTGCGCTTTGGATATTGAACCGGTTTCAGTACGGATATATCCTGTATTGCTGTCTATCCCAGAACCTCCCTACAGAGCTGTAAGCAATCTCTGTTTCAACCAAACCGAGTTTTAAAACCATACATTTTAAAACACATGTGCAGCTCTGAGTACACGCTGCAGTGCGAAAAATATCCTTGTAATATTACCGAAAACGAAAAGCCATATCCAATCAGCCTTTCATTGAACATATCTATGGAGAATGTGAATTTTTCTAGAAAGTATCTGCGGCATCGTTTCCACACAAGTTACGGTAACATTTATTTCATTATTACAGAAGATAATGATGATATCAGATATCAGATATCTTAATATTTTATTACTGCATGCCCATTGAAAACGAATATTTTATTATTTTTATTGGAAACGATACTGGGAAAGTATTACAAAAAAATGTATAAAATGTGTCTCTAATGATGCTCGTTTTCTTTTAACGATTGCATCATTATACTCATATATGATTATTACATTTAAAAAAATTTCGCAAATTTAACGCTATTCAAATACGACATAATTAAATTTCCATCTTTTTCTTTTATGTTACATTCTCTTTTTCGCACTCGGAAATTTATTATCGTTTTTACGTTTATTAAAAACTCCAATGCATTGACAGCGATGTCACCTTGCAATATGAATAATATCGCAAATATCGAAAAAGATATAATTAATATCCTATGTGAACACCTTTATTTGTTCTGTGTAATACAAGAATTATTAGCTTAATTTTAGTCGAGAAATGCGTTCCGAGTAAACTGACAGATTTTACATTGCGCAGCTTTTTCGTGTAATAATTGTGTAAACGAGAAACGAAAAATGCATGAATAGGGGGTATCGCGCATATATTTAACTGAAACAATGCGGTAATCATCTTGTTATATCTTAAAAAGCGTATAAGCGTAGCAACATGCAGCGGCGTCAACAGCGACGATGCTGACCGAGTAATTGTTTAGATTTGCATGTAATTATTATATATTGTGACCGAAGAGTTATGGTAATACTACGTTTGTTGCCAGTGAAAATTAGCATTGCTGTCAGCGAGAAAGAACGAGCTGTATGCGCGCGGGTAACCGCGGTCGGTACCAAGTAATGCGGATGAAAAGCATCACGGTGTGCCACTCGTTTGGTTATTACATCTGCATTCAGGAGCACCACCGCGAGCGGAGAATAAATCCGTGGGGTCAAGTACGATATAAATAACCGCGATTTTATATTTTTCTTCGCTGTGCGACGACCGTAAATTAATCGAAGTTTCGTGTATAAGAGAGGAACGTTACACGGCAACCAATAAAACTTTGAGGACGCGACATTTGCTGTATTTTTGATGGAATTATAATGATCAGAAACTTCAGAATTAGTCACGCCAACTAAAAACGTAGGAACTTTAAGAAAAGCAATGTCTTTCGAGCACATCTAAACTGGAAATAGCATTTAATGTCCGATATTTTATTTTAAGCATTCTTATCATAAAGAAATTTGTAATATATAATGATAAAGGCTGCGTTTCATCATATACGAAGTTACGCGTTTCATCATATACGAGCGATTATGTGAGTTGAGATATAAATTCCCCTAGACATTATACCTCTTTGAGAGAACAAAGACGTAAAGATAAAGACCGTTTCGAATTGCAAATCATTCGCGCGAAAGAAGAGCGAGTTCGCTCGGATTTCCTGACTCGACGTTGTTCCACACACACACACACACACACACATTCGACTTTCCTCAAATACCTGAATGAAGGCTGAATCTACACGTTAGTTCTGAACATTACCATTGAATTCGATGCGATCATATTCAGCGCTTTCGTATGCAAAGTGCCCGGTTATACACACTGAGAAAATTGACATTCATTTAGGAAAGACGTATACAGTATATATTCGTATTGCATTTTCTTTTAATGATGGATGCCGTAGAAATAACTATCAAAAATTATATTTGAGATCAATGTGGATCGATGAAAAAAAAAAACGATAAGCTTGCAATATTAAAATTTTTCGATATAGGTTGATAGGGGAAAATAATACGTCGCGTAAGAAACGCTTAATCATATTGCACTCGATTTTACCCCAATTTCTTGATTTACAAATTTTATAAATATATAAATCATAGCCTTTTAAATATACAAATCTTTCATTTCATTAAACTCTGTCAATCATTTGAAGTTTCATTACGATTATTACGAAACTTCAATCAAACTTTAATAGTCTTCGGCGTCTTAAACGTTGCACAAACATCGACGTGATTCCAAGTATCGTGAAATGTTTGATAAGTGGTTTGTCGCAGTTGTCATTCGAAATATTTCTCTCGGGATTTCGTGCACTAACATAAATAATTTGAGATTAGCTGCTAATAGAGTCGTGATACAAAACGTGAAGTTTCTCGCATTAAGATATAAAATATATAAATTTTGTTTTCTCTATTTATTTCAACTATTTTCGAAATTACGATTTATTATTATTGAGATAAAGACGATATAAAATTAGAAGTTTACTTTAATTGGAAACTTGTATTTTAATTTTTTCTATTAAAGAGATTCACAATTTCTCCGAGGGCAAAATTATACCGTTTTCATCTTTCCTCTTCTTGGAATTTTCTTGAAACAATATTGGATGTCCCCAACGTGACAGCAGTATTAATTGACGTCACAGTTGGGAAAAGGATCGTAATTAGGCACACTAATTCCAAGCTAACACACTCGCTCTAGGAGGTATCATTGAAATCCCCCAAACCACAGTTCCTCTGTACGCTTGTACATACGCGCTCCGTATGTTGCTGATCGTCAAATATTGAGAATTCTGAATATCCAGTATGATGAAACAGAGCGTATATAATGAAACGAGAGCTTTGTATTATTGACTGCATTGATGGCATTCAGAAAACCTTTGTGATCATAATTACGAACTTTCCAGTACCCGTGCACGTTTCGCTACAGAGCGCAGCATTCGATTGCGCGTTGATTTTAATGAATCCCATGTATCATACGTATTGAAATTGGTGCTTATATTCTCTCTTTGGAGACGCGTCATTCCTTTGATCATTTCATCTCACGTTAAAAACTAGTCATCCACGCGCACGGCTAAATTAGAAGTGCAAAAAACGACTAAATGTGAAAAAACATAAGCAAAAGATTTAGAGAGCCTGTATATTTCGAATATATGTTCTTCATTAATATATCAATTAATTATATTTATGAAAGAAAATAGTATGGATATTGTTAAACTATATGAATACGAAGCAAAAGAAAAAGTGATGTGGAATATGAATTTTGTTATGTAAAGATTTAGTTTAATCTTTTTACTTCGAAGGGCGTAAATATTAAATTGAAATTTATGATAGGAAGATTAGATAGAATTATTCGATTAAAGCTTCATATCGGCAATTATAAAATTTTAGTTAGAATTTAATACATGGGGTTCTATTGTCTGAAAAACATTTTTTTCACGGATTGCTCCAAAAAAATCGAATCTTAGAAGTCTTATTACCCTCAAATGTTAAAGACTATAGGTTGGTCAATCGTTCTTACCTTCATAGGGACTTCGTAGAATGCTGCTAATGTTAAAAGCTGGGATGTAGGTAGATACCTACTGTATCGTTGGAGTACTTACCTTTTGTGCTTGCAGGATATAACCCTCTACCATACCATATTGCTAAGCCTCTATATTTATGAAAATTAAAGTTGTATTGTAATGACTAGGGAAAAAGCGACAATTATAGAGTGTAGAGTGCAGTAGTTGCTTATTGAACTCAATGGGAAATGGTGAGAAATCTTAAAAAATAATAGGAACCATCCTGCTTTACCAACATGAAGCTGGTATTGGTCGCGAATAAAGCCAGGAACGTGCGACAGAGGGTGCGAGTTGCAGCTTATAACGTGATCCTGCAACTGCATTCGGGGATTCCCCAGCACGGGCGTAGCACGTGCACTTAACGGTCCGTCGACGCGGCATGGTTGTATCGACGTGTATATATGCATATAGTCAGCTTTCTAGATGCTAATGGATATACAAGGATTATATCGTTGCCTAAGCTAAATTTGCACTTGATGATGCTTGCGGATATGTACTCAGCATAAACTTCTAATGATACTAATTTCAGTTCTATTCTCCTTCGTGCGATAATTAACATGTTTCGGAAATAACCGGAGAAATATTTAGGATAATTAAAAACCAAATGCGAACAAAATTTAAGATCGTTTACCGTAACTTTTTTCCATTATATAAGTATAGATTTCATATTATAATATAGTGTCATGCATTAATGAAAAAATAGTTTAAGAATATTTTTTCACAATTGATATTATGACGAATTACAATTCTCTAAATATTCTTTAAAAATTAGAATCTTGTTTATAATTTTAAAAGATCTTAGAGACAATTACGTAGACCTGTCATGACCTAAAATAATACATTAATCTCTGGAAAATATAAAAATACGTTACTTATTTGCATATTTCTATTTTTAAACGAGTTTTTGCTTCGTTTTTTTCTTCGCGGAGTAATCAATTTTCCTATTGCTCGTGTCCGAGTGTGGATCTTTCAAATTCAAACTTGTCTAGCTTACATACAGCTAAACGAAAAAGCACCCTTGAGATGAGAGACGATAGGCACGTGACTATTTCTTTTACCTGTCCCCTATATCCGATAATCTCGATTGCATCCGCGATTCAACACGAATGATGCGAGTTATCTAACGTTGAGTAGCGTCACGAAGTCGTTACGTCGAGTGCAAGGATCTTGACAGCCTCGGAAATTACTGTCCCCGCCATTAAGTCGGATCCAGCACGCTACTTCTTTAGCCGGCAATAGCTGTCTCGAGCAGGAGTGAGAGACCACGAGCAATGACTTTGGTAATAACGGGACGCATTATACTGGAAAGATAAACGGGGAGGAGAGAAGGCGGCAGCGGAGCCCCTCGTTTCTTTCGCGTATAGCTCATTACCATAGGGATCTAGGCATAAAAGCGTATATAATATATATACGCTTATCGCGCATCAAGCAAGACAATACTTTCGCTGCGGTACTTTTGT
The DNA here is from genome assembly GCF_048541705.1 of Temnothorax americanus. Lineage (NCBI taxonomy): Eukaryota > Metazoa > Arthropoda > Insecta > Hymenoptera > Formicidae > Temnothorax > Temnothorax americanus. Next base: position 512,391 of record NW_027509559.1, read on the forward strand.
ACCATCCCTGTCATCCGGATTTAGAGAACGGTGAACGACGAAACGCGGAAGTAGGGCTTGATAAGCGCTTCGCCACGCCATTAAATTGTTACACAAAGTGAATAAACGATTTAATAAATACAGAAACAAAAAATAATATATAAAGGTAGAAATTCATTCGAAAATTATTATTATTGCTTTTTCTGAGCTCGGATTTCGTAAGATAAATTACGCAGAATTATTATGGAACTTCGAGAAGGATATGATTTGGAAAGATATGATTATTTCGATGGTATATAGAAAGTATTTCATGACCAATCCGCGATATGTAATTGAAGAGGCAACGACGACGAACGACATGCTCGACGAACAAATCAATTTTATGCACGACTGTTCGCGAAGCGTAATAGAGGAGTTATGACTTTTTCGTGAGATGATCGTTACAAACTTCAAGGTCCGTGCATGGTTTGATGAAAAAGTTATAAATCGTGCATGAAACTATATAGGTATTAAAAACATAGATCAAAAACAATGATACATTTTAAATATGCTCTCTCTCTTACGTTAATTCGTTCTTATCTATAATTAAGCTAAATTTTTAAAAGTATTGAGTTAGCCAAATGAAAATTATTTTCTTCAATTAACAGTTTTTAATCACATATATATATATTTTACTCAGAGCAAAATTGGTGCACAGAAGAGATGCATTACATTTTTCTATTTCACATAAAGAAAGTTTAATTCACATTTTTAATTAGATAGTAACAAAAAAGATAGAAAATAAAGGATTTAATCAAACGGAAAAATGAATACCCAAAAGTAAACTTTCAGATCGTTAGAATATACCACTGTTGTTAATTTCTACGGGAAAGATAATAAAAAGCGTACTTTATGTGTGCGTCAAGTGTATAGGCACCCTGAGAAAAAGATAATTTATATCTGACAGGTTTCAATACTGCAACGCTGTAGAACGAAATATTTCGAGACTCGCGTTATAGAAATGATGGAGCGTTAGTATTATTTTTATACGTATCGCTCCAAACTAACTTGCACCAACGTATAGGAAATATGATCATGAAAGTATACGTGTATATGCATTAGATATACCGTGTAAATAGCGTATCGCGACACGATAATTCAGTAAATGTTTGTTATTTTTAAAATGATAAAATGTAAAAATAAATATTGTAGATTGACAAATAATATTTGTTGTATTGTAGCGCAATTTAAGCGGAATAAATGAAAATGAAATCTGACGGCCTAATGATAGAAATAGCAAATCGCATGGTAAATGGACTGTTTATGTTATGATTATTGATGGATATATTAAGTCAGCTATAACTAATGAAATGAAAGAAAAAAAATTTCGCGTACACAGCCCGCGATCTATCGGAGATGGGGGGGGGGGAGGAGGAGAAAAACTAATGAATTAAATTTTTTTATATATATCCTATATAATTATTAACGTATAAAATAATATAAACTGTGATATATATATATATATATATCGCTTATGGAAGATATGAAAATAATTACACACACTTCGTATGAAACAATATTCCCGATTTGCGATTTATTTTAAATGCATTAGCGTTCGCAATTGAATACTTTTTCACTGTAAAATGGCAAATGCAGAGTCGATTACCGCGTAGTGTTGTAATAATGAAAAATCTCTCTCGCTGCCGTAACAAATGGCTCGTTAGTGCCGAGTAATCTCGGCGATTCGATTGTTTCAGGTGGAATTTATTCGGGTTACTCGAGGAAGCCGACCACCCACGATAAATTCCCGTTGCACACGATACATGCCTCCGTGCTCTATAGATTTACCCGTGGTATAAATCTGCCGGAAGATCAAGTAAACGGAGCGGAGCTAGTTCCGCGCGCGTGTCTCAATTATCCGCCGAAACTATTATTAGGATTACGTCCGGCTCTCTCTCTCTCTCTCTCTCTCTCTCTCTCTCTCTCTCTCTCTCTCTCTCTCTCTCTCTCTCTCTCTCTCTCTCTCTCTCTCTCACGTCGAGTTCTTCCGCGCAAATTTCAATACGAAAAACGTGAACTTTTTCGCGCGACGACTGCAATAAATTTACTCGAGAAATACGCGTAATTCCCTCTTTTGTTTTTTATCCACGTGGCCGCGCGGTCGATAGACCCCACCTATACTCGAGTAATTAAATGTCATTAAGTAAATGATTTTACGCTGGAGCCTGGTCCGTTTAACACATACAAAAACACACACACATACACACAAAAACTCTCTCAAATACTGGTCATATGCAGGACCTTGGACGTTTTCCACAGTGGCAATCAATACCAGCACGACGCGACAGCGGAACGGAAGATAGCAATTTCAACATTTGGTTTGAAGAAAAAGTAGCAGACATTGCGAAAAATAATGCGCGAAATGTAACAAACGCGCTTTTTCAGCAAGTTGCGAAATCTACTGACACAAGCGTATATATATCGTATAAAAAGTACATTTGCAATAAAGATAAAGAACCCTGTGTGTGTGAGAGTCTAATGCAAATAAATTGTTCATTTTGTAGTCAAGCAGAATGCACAACGCGCATATGATAGAGGTGAAGTATTGCTTTACAAAACTACTTACATAATTGTATACGTCTCGCATGATTTATTTGGTTCATAAAATGAATAACAAACAGTAGCGCACAAAAGATATCTTCAATTTAACAAGAGAAATTATCACAAAGAATATCTATGTATGTATTGAAAAATTTAATCGAATTTATATAAACGGTATTAATAAAAAATAAATATTAATTTCTGAATATAAAATTAAAATATTAACAAAGAATGAATTACAAAGTACATATTACACAAAGAGAATTTAATGGAAACTGTGTCTACGGTTACAAATATTAATTATCTGTGGGAAGTAGTTTCTTGCGGCATGTCCACGATGCTGCTGTTAAAGCGATAACATGTGATAAAAGGAAAACGAGCTGTATTTGCTACACTATTACTTTCATGTAGATTAATCCACGTATCAACCAACGCGCTTAAGGGCTAACGACAAACCAATAATCTAAAAACCAAACAAAAGTAGATTTGTAGACCGCGCGTTCTTGTAAGCCGCTTAAAGCGCGGCAAATGTTTCCCCGTTGATAGCTGGGGTTGACTGGCATGCGTAGGTGGCACGGTTCGAGGAGGATGGAAAAAGTACGTGCACGGAAAGCGGAGTAAAGAAAGGACTAGAGCAGGCCACTGGGTTCTATCGACTTTTAATTACTTCGCATCGTCTCTCACAAAGAGCCGGTGCGCGGCACAAGGTGCATGGAGCGGAGCGACGCGACGGTCTCGTGTGTTTGCCCCTGCTTCGATCGCCACTTTAAACTTTAAGCCAATAATATCGTCCACTTCGCGCGCGATCCACTTGTGCCCGACGAGCGAAACAAAGGCAATTTTCACTTCGAACATTATGCAGGTCAATGTGACAAAAACTATCTACAATGCGGAAAATAGCGGGGGATCAGACAAGAATTCAACCGTACACGGAAAAAAGGGATTGGCTACTATAACAATAACTTTAGGTTGCAAAATAGAAATAGCTAACATTTTTTGCAGCGAGAGCTATAATTGAGCAATAGTAGCAAAACTTAACAAAAGAAATAAGCTTTCGCTGCAAAATATGTTATATAGATATCCCTAAATTTGCAATAATTTAGCAATAGTAGCTAATCCTTTTTTTCCGTGTAGTGTTACGATAGGCGATTCTCAAATATTATCTACGTTGATATAACATCACATAATTCACGTAATTAAATACATAATATATTTGTGATCGTCAGAAATGATTTTTTTTTTTTTTATATACGTGTTTATCGTAATGTTACGATCAGCAAGAGAGCTTTTGAGGAAAATTAGAAAATATATACGTACACACACACGCAAGTTTTATTGATTAATGCATTTTTTCCCCTAGATGTAGAAAATTTCGCAAGGACGTATCTTTTATTAAAATTGACGTCAAACGATAATGCTATAATAAGGTTAAAAGCTCGCAGCACAAAAGCGTTCATTAAATTTTTGTTTTTAAAGTCTATTACGGCTAAATATATTCAAAGGCATATCACAAGCATATTAAGTATCTACTAATTACGAACCCGGAGGCAGACAATAATAACACTGGTAAATATATCGTGATAAAAATATAAATTTAAATATTCATTAAACGTAAAAATTTTTTATGTCGCGCTGGTGAACGTCAATAGTTGCGGGTTATATTCAATTCCCTCGTTAGAATAACGGCACAAACAAATATTACTAAATATCGATCGCGAAGCTCAATGAGAGTACCAAAATGAAAGCGCCTCCGTCTATATGCTTGCACAATTCGCGTTCGCGTGGTGCAATTCACCGCGCGAATGTTCGAGCACAGCTTCATTTGGCTACGGAATACTAACCAACGAATTTTTTCGAGCGCATAAACCAAACGAAAACGCATTGCACGTTTCCGTATTTGTATGCGTATAGTATATACCTCTCAGAGATCGTAAACAGCAAATACGTTTGTAACATTTGTGATTGAAGCTGGTAATTATGGATTTTAATTCTCTTACACAAATAACTACTATTTGGGAACGAACAAATTATTAATATCGATATATCCCGCGGCAATCGATCTGCACAAATATGTATTGATAAAATTGTGTATGGTTTTCATAATATAACGTGTATATGACGTGAATCCTCAACTGATGCCCATAGTGGGTTAATTCATCGGTGTATACTGTATATGACTGGCAACGCTTTCAAACACAGCAGATTTCACGGAATTCGCTTTTTAGTTTTGTATTCGTATTTTATATAGAAAACTTTATTATTGTCATTAAGAACCTTTGATAGTTAGGCTGTGGAATCTTTGGCAAATGCCGAATTTTGTGCTGCTTATTAAAGTATTCTCGACTTGAACTTTGAATACTTACCGTGTGTGAGCGAAGCAGTTCCGTGGACATCGAGTAATTGAGCAAAGCATTGGCATACGGACTTACCTAAAACAAATCGGAAAGAAAAGCTGCGTTACACGACTTGTATATATCATGTTGGTTGACGGTAACACCTACCGCGTCGAATATTGGCTACCGAGAAAGGGATTCGTATCGATTACTATATATATCCTTTGGGTATCGCACCCCGGGGGAAACTTTTAACATTCGCCAAAACGATAGGAATAGAAAACTTCTTGCCGCGCCGCGGAAAGGGGTGCGTGTTAACGTTATCCGTCTTTCCTCCGCCGTTAGCCATGTCAGATAAAATTGAGGAACATTTATTTTACCCGAACGGTCACGTATAGTACAATAAGAGAGGCACGAGAAAATGACACGAAAGATGGATAGATACAGCGTTGAAGGAGGTTCTCGCGTCTCCGCGTCGAAGGAGCACTTGCCTAACGGATTACGATATCAACTTGAGAATAGAATTCTTCATGGATCAAATAAAGATACGACATTATTATGTGCCGGCAATCCTCTCGCGTAGAGACGATGCCTCAAGATTAATATATACATATATATATACGCTGCTCGCGGTTTACAATTTGCATGCGGAGGGTGACAATGAAAGCGGCGAGACGCAAGTGGGTAAGTCGCGACCTCGTTCGCTTCATAAGTCACGCTCACATGGCTGACTTTGATCCTCCATCACGCTGAGCTACGTTTTGACCTCCTCCCGCTTTTCGTTCTCTGGCTGTTGCATGTGCTCGTACTTTGTAACGTACTTATTTCATGCTTTTTACCCTTTTCTTAATCATTTAAGATTAAGGTAAAAGATAGAAGTTTGGTCGCCGGAGAGAAACACAGTTTTTTACAATGTTCTTTTTATGTTTCTTTTTTTTTAGTTTTAACCAAAATAAACTTAAATTTAATTACGTAGTACTAATATAAAACACTCTGCAGAGAGAAGGGTAGTTGAAATATATATTTTTTTAGAAATACTCAAGTACGTGCTTGCTTTTTTGCCCAAAATCAACTCTAATTATGCTAGTAAATCTGACTTATCGCGCCACGCAAAAAATATAATGACACCAAGCGCAAAATTGTATTATTTAATTTAGGTGCATAGTTATAACGTGTAATAATTTATTATAATTATTGACGCGTAAAATAGCCACCGCATGACGGCAACAAGTTGCTCAAGAACTTGTTGATCGAAAACTTGATTAATGCATAAACGATGGTTATCATGACGCGGCAAACGATAGCTCGGTGCAAGATGTTGCCTGACATAGTTTAGCGACGCGATTTGTCGCGGGAGATAAATTCTTGTGAAAGGAATTTCGCATCTCACGCGGCATCAGCGTTAATTAAGATATTGCTACTGTGACGCATTGTATAGAGTAGCGAAGATATATAATGCTGTACGCTTCTCTAATAAGATCTTTAACTCTAGATGTCAATAATTGTATAATAAATGCACTTGATACGATCAAAATCTCTCTAACTTTAATCATGAAGCGTAATAATAAAATATAGCAGAGATTGAGATTTTTCGCAAAATTTTTATTAGTCAACACGTGTAACAACACCATTTTTATCTATAGACCTTAATCGCGGACTGTAAGCGGGATTAAAAAATAAGGGAGATTTAGAGGGAGAGCAAGAGAATTATTTTATTATCCTGTGAGCTTACGTGCTATGAAACGCTCACATACAAAAACCTATTAAGGCATATAATATATAAAGGAAAATATATGCGACATCGCCTCACTGCTCTGTTTTTCATCAAATTTGACTAATTTGCAATAGTTTCGCAACTAAGAATATAGAGCATGACTTATATTACACGCGTACAATAATTTATTTAATATTAAAAATGAACTCAAAATGATTAATTATAGTTACTTTTTTATTTTTCACATTATTATATTATCACTGATTTATATATAAAAATAGTATAATAATAATCACACAATTACGTACAAATAAATGTAGCATGAGAAAATAATAAACTTGATGTTGTGATTCCGAAATACTGTAATATTGGAATAAAACAACGAACGTGATGCAGAAGATATATTTTTCTTTTATCTTCATTGCAGAAATTTCAGTTGACTAAGGCTACGGTCAACGTGACGCTACAAATGCTTTGGAGCGTTTTTCTTCTCCTTCTTTCTTCATTGAATGAAAAGAGAAGAGGAATGCTTCGAAGCATTATTTGTAGCGTCACGTTGACCGTAGCCTAAACGTGTACGGTTTTATTGTTATTTCTGTATGTTGTCTCCAAACTCTCCAGTTAGAAAAATGAAAGAGAAAGACATCGATTTTTATTGGAATAACATTCACAACAAATTTATATCGAGTGGGCAAACAACGAAACATCAATATCAAAATACTATCGAGATATTTTTGAAAAAATTGAGAAAAAATAACTGTAATAAAAATATCTGTATAATAATTTTATTCATAAAAGTCACGGAAAATTAAAATTCTTGCATTACATCAGTACGTCTGCTCGATTGGCGTTTTTAGACCGTGAATTTTCAGCTAAAAAAGCACTCTAGTTCGCAGTTCCTCTGCTCTTTAAATTTATTCTGCTTTTATTTTCTGCGTGATCTCCCTTTATTCCCGAAATTAAAACTGAATGTCAAAAGTTGCCATTGTGATCGCGCGAAACGTTTAAAAGCAATTGTGAATTATTCGAGAAATTCAAAGAAGTAACTTTTTCACGTACAATTAATCTCATTGCTCTTATATTCCGCATCTTGCTGTACGTAACTTTACTTAAAAAACGGTTGATAAAATAATTTTGAAAATCTATCGCCTCTAAAATCTATCGCAGGGTACCTGCCCTGCATACTTGCATGCTGCTTAAGTGCATGCCCAATCCCGGGAAATTTCGTAGATGCAACAATCTCAAAGCTATTATGAAAGCCTATATAGGTATAGCCTATTACCTCTAATGCTCCGATGGTATATGCACGCGCACTGTACGGCACCTCGGCCGTTTTCAGATACGAACAGGACTAGTGGCAGTAACAGCAAATAGTATCGAAATTAACGATATCGTACCTACGTTTGTACACCGATAACACTCCCAACCGCACTATTCTGCTCACAATGAGTTCATTATATCAGTTTAAATGCCGATAAATGATCAAATTATAATTATAAGATACATTTGTATATAAAATATACCTTAATGTGTATTAAAAATGTATAAATTATTATTACTTATTACATATTTGCAAATATATTTTCTGCATATTCCTATATGCATGGAAAATTCATTAGGGAATATGTTGTTAATATGTAAATGGAAAGTTGAGCGCTGGAAGATGTGCAAACAATTGTTTACTTTGTATATTAACCTGTTAATTGTGTGAACAGATGTGGTCGAAATTAGAGGTGAGGTAACATAGAGGTGCACTACATTGTGATTCGGCTCGTACGCCGCGCGGCTCGTATATTTCCAGTATCGATTCCACGTATTCCAGTCATTAGCCAGTAATTGTAGTTGTAAGCATGAGCGAAACGCAAGTGGAACAAAACAGCAGCAGGCTGCGGAGAAAACTAAAACGCAGTTTATTGAGAAAACTCTTGAGAGGGGAAAATACGTCAAAACCAGAAATTAAACGCGTACTGATTTATCGCTCGACTAGATCGATCGCCGGAACACTTTTTACTTCTCGCTGAATTTATTTTTTGCGTGATAAATATTAAAACAATAACTTTTCGACTTGATATTATTAATTCGTTAAACCGTAGCGAACTTATCTCCTGGAAACTTTGAACTTAGATTTTGAATTGAATTTTGAACTGAACAAGGATTTTGCCTGAAGAGATTGTCTTAATTGCAACGATCGTTGCAATTAAGACAATCCCTTCAGGCAAAATCCTTGTTCAGTTCAAAATTCAATTCAAAATCTAAGTTCAAAATGTCCAGAATTTGCATACCTAATCAATTCCATATCTAACACATTTACAAATAGAATCCCAATCTGCATGACTTAAAGCACAGACGATACACATTGTTTACTTTAATTTATTTTAGAATAATTTGATTACGGAGAATGATATAATTATGCCACAACACTTTTATTTTATCGTTTAAAATAAAGAATAATATTATTAATTATTTTAATTTTATTTATATTTCTCGCTCCTGTGTCACTGACGTATCAATCATTTTAACGATCATAATATACATAAGTGCGTAAGATGAGAAAATCAAACGTAACTTGTATTCTTTCGTATCTGGATGTGTTGCTAGATGAGAAAAGTTCTCGTTAAAAGTTACGTTTTGTGCATGTTGTTCTCTTCGGATTATTTATGTGTTATGTAAATTTTTGTTATGGATCCATATAAATCTTCAAAACCATTCAATTGGTTTTCTAACATTTAATCCATAAGTTGACTTATTTCTGCAGTATAATATATCACTTACGTTTTTGTACAATATTCAGTATCGCACGAAACTATTCGGAAAATATTCAATCAAGAATGATAAGTTTATATAATGAGCTACATACAAGTCTCTCGCATTTTAAATAAGAAAAACAAGTACTCTTTTTAAGTATTCTTCTTTTCCAGATAAATTAAAATCACACTCATATAGGTACATAGAGAAGTAAAATCACGTAACATATACACGGAAAATTTTCTCTTAAAATTTACCCTGAAATCATGGTAGTTGTAGGACAACATGTATCCACCAAGAATTTTATGCGAGCTATTCTGATTAATATCTACCATAATAAAAAATATTAATATCTATTACATTAAAATATAAAATATGTTTGATTAATTTTACTAAAATATATCTAAGAAATTTCAATAATTTTTCAAAATTTACCAATCTGCTTGGTAATTTTTATCACGTTGTTTGTAAAATGTCTTTTGTATATTTTAAAAATTTCTTGGTTGCCAAGTTTGTAGTAAATTTAAGAGTAAAATATAACATAAAATTCTCTTCGTGGATAAACATTTCTGTTTTCTTTTTCTGCTTGACTATTTTCTCATTCAATTTTATTGGCTTTATTTGTTAATTTTGCAATTAAATATTTTAAAATTAATATAAGATATTTCATACATTATTAGTCTATTTTTAAATATTTTACAAGTCTGAATATTGTTAAATAATTTATTTATAAAATGTTTCGGTATTAATCTGAAATTATATAAATAAACTTACATAGTTTGAAAAAGGGAAGCCAATAGAGAACTAGAAAATTCTTGATGATAAAATTCACAAATCGCCTTATTTCGCTTAGTGAAATGTAAATAATACAAAAATTTCAGAATATTGATTCGTCTAGATTAAAATTTCTCATATATGGAGCATTACTTTCATTAAAACTTATTCTAATTGTACATCACTAAACATTGTTGTTTACATTAGCGTTATAAAAAGATAAAAAAATCTGAATTTTAGCGACATTTGTCGAAGAAGAAAAACTAATCGAGAAAAATCCATTGTTCGTTTCTTATTATTCAATGTACCAGAATCAATCGAATTGTATCCGACCCAGTGGAAACTGGATTCCCCAAACGTTTTCTAATTTAATTCAAACCAATTGCACTTCTCTTGCTCAGACTTTTTACTAAATTTTTTCAAGCCAGAGAGTCGATCAAGTAATAATTGACTTAGGTAATTAATATTTTAAACAATATTTTTTTCCGCAAGTGTAATTATCGTATCCAGTCAGTGAATTTTTTTATTTGATATTTCGCGCAATTTATTCATCTGAAAGAATCGAAGCAATAGGGGATGATAATTATTAATTGCCTATTATTTTAAAATTAAGAGTACAGAGTAATAGAAATTATCGGATCGTAGAATTCTATTAACGAAGATGTATCAATTGTTTGTTCAATAATCGACTTATATAAGACGAGCGCATTGAACAAGATATATTTAACGGTATATTATATTTATTTTGCAGTACGTTATGTAATTATACTCACGATTTTTTGGGAATTTACTGGATATTACATCTTTGGTACCATCTTGATCCCTCCCTATGGATACATCTTATGATGAAAAAGATTAGTATATGGAGAGATAAGATTTATTCCAAAGAAGACGCGAGAATGTACCTAACATAGTTAATAAATTATTACAACTATAACTACTTAATGATAGTTATTAACATTTATTTATAGGTCTCTAATCGAGTTAACCGTTTTTAGTATCTCACTTGATACGTTTTTAAAACGCGATTCAAATAACAATTATGATATAACACTAATACGAGCCCGAGAAAAATGCGAATGTCCGACGCCTTTTCAATTATTTTATGTCGAAGTAATTTAATTTCACTGAAGAATGAGCCGTCACTCTCCGAAATATTACGGTTATGAGCAGCCCCGTGGAGAGTTAGTTTTAATGAATCTAATTACATCTTCGTACCTCTTGACGGAATAGCGCGGAACGGAATGAGTCGCCTAAGGATCTTTCGGTTTTACTCGCGGCTTTATTGCGGAAATAAAAACCAAACTTAACGTTGTATTCTATGGACAATCCCGCAGATAAAGTTTATTTGCAACGTTTGTTCGCGAGTTGTAGAGCGCATCATAAAGTTGCGCCAAGCTCCTTTTATAAGGAACGAAACGGTTAAAAATTGTCTTGATTATAATTCTAATAAAATTATGTTCTTGTAAGCCTTGCAATTATGTCTCTATGTAATCCATTAACGCTTGATCCTTTCTTATCGTTCATTATAATTAATGTAATGTAGGAAAACCTCGAGCTCAGGCTATCCGTAATTATCTAAGCATTTACGGAGATAATAAAACGTTAAGCAATTTTTCATCGACTGCAAACCAACACATCGTAAAATGTATCTCGTCGCAGATCACCAGTTCGTGAACCGGAGCAATACGTTCGCCCAACTGTATCGATCTGGAGTAATGCAAGCGCGTGGAATCCATTAGCCAGTAAGATACGTATATGTATCTAAAGTTAAGCGACCGGAAGCGCTTATGAGGCAGCGTGCGCATTCAAGATACTGGCATAACTTTACTTGCAAGACGGCGGCGCTCTACATTAGCGCCACGGTAATATTCGAGTTAACGAGATTCAAGAGCGGGCAAAGTGCACGTAAACAAGACACTCGACGTGATAGGAAAAGGGCCATCGATATATGAATCGCGTGCATCGACGGCTATGGATATAATAAACGTATAGAGATCCGCGAGGGCGATATATAACATTATAGGTGTGACGTTGCCATAGGGACGTTCACCTGTGCGAATCGATGCGAGATCGTGCGCCATCGATATCTGTACGTAAAAATTTTTGTATTTTCGTTTGTCGACAATATGCAAAAACCCCTACCCCATAAAACGGCTCCATAAAGCGAAAAGTCCACAAACATATTTCCATACCGTTCGATTCGGCGCTCCCATTAAAAAGAAAATTCGTTCATGCTAACCGGATCGCAATATACCGGAATGCCAAATAGCAATTCGTTATATTCCTCGATCGCCCGTGTGTACATAAACGTTATCGTATATCAACCATTACAAAAGCGCTTTACATATCATCCCGTGAAAAATAGTTATTGGTCGCAGTTTTAATCGCGACTCGATAAACGTGACGGACGCGGTTTTTCATGAAAATAAATTTATTCGACAACACTAATTTGATGTGAAATAGCCGTACGCAATGCAAACTCGAGCGATACGATCCATATGGATCGAGTCGATCGAAATTATTTCTGATGACATTACACCAGATACTCGCGCGTTTGGCATTGCAGGTAAGATAAAACCGGCAAAATTCCTGAATATATCATACACGACATACGAAACAGCCATTCGCGTGAATTTCGAATACCCATGGGCATGCGGTATTTCTCATGGGATTTCATACGGAATTTTATCGAGACGAAAGGTTCTGCCGTTGGAAGAAAAAATGACATCGCTCCCATCGTAAAACGCGGCGGTGTGATTTAAGCGAGCGGGCTGTGCCTCGGAAGCCTCGTCTCCGCGAAAGTTCGCCCCTTAGTTAGATTGCCGCGCTGTCAGAAAGTTCGCCCTTTCAAAAGATGTCTTTGGGGCGCAAGAAAATAATTTTAGCGAGACGAGGAGTGGTGCTCGAACAAGCGTTGCAACTCCGGCGGGACGGGGAGAGGGGTCGACACCCTATTACGCTCCGCCGCCACTATATCGGTCGCCCTGCGGGAAGTACATAGTGTGTGCAAGTGCATATGCTTGTATGCAATTGTGAACCTCCGGATATCTATAATACCCGCACGATCGCAATGGTCCGTACAGTCGATTGAGTCGATGAGATACACCATTTCGGCCGTGGCGGCGCGGCGCAGCAATTAGCCTAAATGCCCGCCGAACGGTAACTAAAAAATGGAGTAACCACGAAGTGTCACTGCCAACTGCCGTTTGTCCCGGGGAGTTTGCCTGAAATATCCTTGAAACGCGGTTTCGGAGTATGGTTCGGACACTCGCAATTGGGGAATGTTATACAGTCCCTTGGAGTTTTCATACGTGAAATCATAGAACTAGCGTGATATATGCTGTATATACAGTGAATGCGAAATATTTGTAACAGAGATAACTCCATTATTCTTTACATAACGAGCGATATCTTGGGAAATTAATGCGGAATAAAAGATATTTTTCTCTGAATAGAAGCGGAAAGAGTCTCTTATATAAAGTCACGTTTCGATCCATGCACTGCTTCGACTTCTCTTCAATGGTAACAATAATTGGTATTTCTTTTATTATGATTTTTCTATTGATTCACAACAATATTCACGCTTTTAACTTCAGCATAATTGCGATGAAGCGTGTCGCGCAAAAACACCTGAAGAAGAAGAGTCTTGTCCTACTTGTTGCTGAGTACTTCCACGCGATAGGGAGCTCATGGCGCAATTTCTCCGCGAATTTAACAAATATAAGAACGCGCGTATCTCTGACGGAATAAAGTTCCATCGAGATGTCATTTCTGTATTCTCGGCGTTACTCTCGCGTTTCGTTTTCTCCTATCTCGTGTATATGTATGGAAATATGCTGCAATCTCTCTCTCTACAGCAGCCGCCTCCAAAAGATCTAAAAAACATGCAATTGGACTAGAACATAACTTGATACACGTTCTCGAAATAAAGTTGGCAAGCTAATTATGCAATCCGCTTTAAGGATCTCGGTATGAAACCTTTGAAACGCAACACTGGCACTTTTGTTACGTCTCGTGTTATTAGTATCCTCTGCAAGAAATACAAGAGCACGGTGTAGAAATGAATATGAGAATATGATTACCGCGGCGTCACTTACAATGTCATTTACGAGACAATGAAAATCTACTTCTTTCGCGCGGAATCGATTCCGCAGTTAGAGACAAGTTTAGCGAGAGATTTAAGGTCAATCGATTACGCGGCAAAGAAGAGATACCTATATCTTATCGATATATCCACACCTCTCTCAGGAAGACTCACGACGCGGATGACAAGAAAGGAATTGCCGAAAAAATTTCAACCAACGAGGATCCGCTTTTATTTCAACGGAAAAGACAACCCATTGAATACTTTACGATTTTCCAAATGGATGAAGAATGAACACTCGATAGAACGTGAGGATTTTACTACGCGAAGCATAAATGTCTGATGCGGCATGTATGTCGGAAGAATTATTTCTCTAAGCATGAAAACGTTCGAACGCGGAAAATGGACGGATTTACATACGGAATCACTCCTCCAATGATGCTTCAGTTTAAATATAAAGCGCAAGGCTTTCCAGGAGAATGCTACTATATATAGACTATGTATTAATAATGCTCTCGCTAACATTCTGCGACGAGACACGGGACATGAACAGACACCGTTTCTTGTTTCGAATGTAAAAGATTAACGATATTCTGACATCTAATAATCATTTCGGTGTACACACAAGAGGACGAAGAGGGAAGAGTCGGACAAAATAATCTGTGGGAATATACATAGTATTTGTGCGCAAGACAATTCTATCGCGGGGGCTTTAGGGATTAAATCAGCGTCCATCAACGCGACACGTCGATACGAAAGAATAACGGTATGACGTGCCTGCGGCGCGAGCACAGGTCGCACAGGCCAATCGTAAAAGCAATGCTATTCTTTCGCGGATAAACATCGACCTTCGTAAAATGCATCGCTTTTCGTCAACAAAAATGCAATCAAAATTAACAATAGGCACGCTGCGGCCGCGACAATTTTACTCGCAAAGTAACGAACTATTTTTGTCGATGGACTATTTTGATACAATGGTAATGCAGTTTGTACGACTATAGTGATATCGAAAACTAATACATTCATTTTGCAGCAGAATTTAATAAAACTTCGCTGGAAAAAAATATTAAAAATTAGAATAAAAATGCAATTTCAGATTCTATTTTAAACAAAAATAAAGAAAGAAGAGGTAAATTCGTAGTATAGTAACAATTACAAATTGAAATTTGTTATTTATATTTTGCTACAAAGCATCTATTTTAGAAATTTAGGAATAGACAGGTTTCAACTATTTCGTTTCATAGCCATATAACTATGTATTATGAATCATGAAATAAAGTATTACCGCTCTCTACATTTTCATATCTGTAAATACATATTAATTTATATAGTCTTACATAGACAGCTGTAAATATTTCACACTTGTATAGATAGCACGTATTTTTGTATGTAGGTATTTAAAAACTTTTCGATAATGTATGTAAAATATCATTTTTCATTTAGCGTTATTATCACATCGGTTTGATGTGATAAAAGTTATCATAAATAAGAGCTCGTAGAATTATAACTTTCCTGATTTTAGAGGAATTTATTAAAAATATATATAAAAATAGATTTTTATTATATATAAATAATATAACGTTGTAATGCAAATTAGTATACACAGTCGCAATAAAAATAACACGTAGAAACATTCTTATACGTTTTCAAAATGTCAAAATGTTTTTATAAATCGATTTGTAACATGCACAAAAATATAAAGAAATATTTTTCAAAACTATTAAGTATAATTTCGAAATGAAAGGATTAAAATCATAAAAAATTTAATTTTTCCCATTAGAAGCTATATTTCCGAATGCGTTTTAATTTTTAATAACAAAAAATCACAGTTATCCTGGAGTATAATGAAATAATGTAAAAAATTCCGCAAATTGCATAAATAAAGTATAAAATAAAGTATGAAAGCCGAAATTCTCCATCTCTCGACGTGATCGATCTTGCGGCTCACGTCGCGTGCATTTATTTTCCGCGGCAATAGCGGCAGCATCGGCTGCGAATGAACTAAAGCATGCTCGAATAAATAGACGAAGTGCATCACGGAGTGCAGGCACGAAGGAGTTTTGAACATACGCACGTTATCGAACGGAATTCCATGCGAAACGCGCAGAAACGCGTTTCGCGCGGCACTCGAAGTACGTCAATAGTACTCTTATTCTCTCTCGTTTTCTCTTTCTCTCTCGAGTTCGACTAGCGGTAACCTGTTCTTAACAATTAGTGTCTTTTAACGTACGCAATTATAGCGGGTTCGCGAATTTATTTCCGGAACCGACGACGTACGTGCGAGACCTCAGATGTATTAAAAATTGACCTTCGCGGCCCAATTAGAGCCGAAACGAAGTACAGACATTAGCGAGCGAGTCAATCCCCAGAGGCACTTTTCACTTCTCAGACTCCGTCTTGTAACGACGATGTTGGCCCAGGTATATAGACGTCGCTGAAACGCGCTTTCGAATGCACCGCGTCGTTCCGCTACTCTCCCCCTTTTCCCCTCTCACTTCCGCTCTTTTGGGGGTAACACTCCGGATTACTTCATTCTCTCCTTCGTTCCTCTGGCCGTTGCCCAGGAACGATCCTCGTTGCATTCTACCCGCAGAATCCCATTGGCTTTTGACGGTACTAGTAGCTACGTTTTCGCAAGAACCTTGCGATTTCCTTCTTCCTCTCTCCCTCTCTCTCTCTCTCTCTTTCCCTCTCTATTTCGGTCCGCGTCACTCTCCCCAAGTTCTCCGGTCGGCTTTCACCCTCAGGGAGTTACCGTCATTTCTCTTATACGCGTTCTTGTCCTTTCTCTATCGCTCTCATGCGACGCCAAATTATCTCGACGTAACGGGTGCAGCTCGGCGGCGCCTGTTTCAAGCTAATAGCCGGGATTTTCCGAAAATTTATCGGTCCATGCTTGTGAAACTTCCAGCCGAACGGCTACAGGGACGATGCGAAATTCAGCTTACGAATTACCAATACCACCTGTGAGGCTCGTCCAACTTCGTCCGGCGATATGTCCTTCTCGACCGCGCGTTGGTTTACGGGCAGCTTATCGCGTCTCCAATAGAGAAGCGTGATGTAACGGGCTCGCACGCTTGAAGAGTCACATCGGACTTGTTAGCGAGTGTTCTGCGGATTCGCCGGGTAATACTATGGCTAGCTCAAATCCCGCAATAAGAACTCGATGGTTTCAGCTTCGAGAGATCAATTTTTGTTTAGAGCGAAAAAAATATTTGTTTACTTCTTCTTGGTAATATTGATTAAATTCTAATTAATTTTCGCACAAGAATAATAAAATAACGTATTTATAAGGGTGTACTTCTCGCAGTGATCAAAGATTTAGATAACGAAATAATTGAAAGTGCTTTACACTCCGACGTTAGGGGAGACCGGGGCTCGTTGGCAATGCGTTCCGTTTATGTATTTATAGCAAAAAAAAAACAATAAAAAAGTTATCACAAAATATCTCTCATATGACATAGATACTTTTCCCAAAGTTTTATTTTAATCAAACAAGTATTACAATAAAAAAAGAGAAAACTCTGATTCAAAAGGTGGCAAAAGTAAATTTTCAAGCGTTTTAAAATATCGTATTAACGTTCTTCAGCTTGAGAAGTAAATCATAGTGACGTATCATTAGTTAAAACAAAATTTCTGTTACTATACGACATGTTATTTTGACTAACAACAGTAATTTATTGTAATAAATGACTAAAATAAAACGTACGTAGTGATGGGGTATGTTGGCTCATATCAAGACACGCTTAGCAAGACTTGTTGTTGCCGCGTGAGACCTGTTTGAGCATTGCAACCTACAATGCTGACAGAAGCTAGATATATATTTATATTTATATTCATATTTTTATGTTGAAGAAAGCTACAACTAAAATAGTTTACAATTGTTTTTCTGCAACAGTATTTTGCTATTCGATCATTACAAAATAACTTTAAAAGATACAATCTTTATCAAGAAGTACCTATCTGTTACCCGTTTTGTTTTCTATTACGTTTTCATTAATTTAACACGGACTTTTGTCGCATAGCCAACTTACTCTACTATCGGGGCAAGTTAGCTATACAATGCAGCATGTTCGTATTTCACTTGTTACAAAGAAACTATACAGTATACAGAAGCGTTCCTGGCATGAAAATGTAAAGAAAGGTTCTCTCTATCATATATTAGTAAGTTTAATCATGATAATTAGTTGTATAAAAACTCAAACGCCGAAATTGTGAAAACGGTGCCAACGAGCCCCGGTCTTCCCTACTTCACGTTTCTATATTATCGCACGCGCGCGCACACACACACAGTTAGGTTTCATTAATAATAAAAATTCACTTTGTAACAAAGCAGAGCGCGGTAATGGTTGCTGAATTGCCACGAAATGGGATCATTCATCACCGACCACACAGAGCTGTGGAAATTTTTCAAATTTTCACATGCTCTTACATTTCCGATAATTACATTTCGGTTTACATTCCGAAGCAATATCGACTGAAGTAGATGAATCCATTACGTCGTTGGTCAGCTCAAACGGCCGCGGCTATTAAATCGCCCGATCATGAGTATGATTCCGCGTTATCATTGTAAACGTTGATTTGTAAAAGTAATAAAATTCAATTATTTTTCATGATTTTTTTATTTAAGATTATCTTTTGACCACACACGATGTATATTTCTGCTAGCAAAACTGTTTCATATTTGTAACATATTATACGTCCGTAAATTATTAAAAGATGGACCATACGTGCAGCCATTCTATTATGTTATGTAATAATCCGCGAGACAAACAGGCGGCCACGAGTGCTATATAGTTATTCAATGCTAAAGTGAAAATACCTGCGCGTTTCACTGAGATGCAATGGGGTCTAAAGTGACCGCAACGCTGCACACACAGCTCTCGTGTAACCAGTATTAAGTGCATTTTTTTTTGCGTGGCATTTGCAAAAATTTCGACGACATAATTATTTTTTAATTTTGAAATGTTTTTATATATCGTTTTGATTGAATTATTTCAAAAATTGCGACAATAAAATAAAAATAAAACCATAAATATTTTTTTAATGTTTAAAATTTTAAATATCTTGTCGTATTGCACGGGTTACAAATACTGAAACATGAGTATTTTTGCTATTGTAATAAAAATCAGTTAGTATAAGTAATAAATTTACGCAAGTAACCTGCGTATTATATACGAGTGAAAAAGGAAGTTTTACTGATTTAAGCGCCAATCATATTTATTCCTGCCGATATATCGTTGTCAGTCACTTATAATGGCCTGATAACGGAAAGTATATGTATACTTAGGCTCGTGAAAAAAGGGAGACGTAGGAACTGGGAAAGGACGAAGGAAGAGCGAAGTACAAAAGATGAGTATGAAAAGAGCGAGACGAGTGAATAGAGTTTAAGAGGCTCTTGCGCGAGCCGTCTAGCTATTCAATAAATACTCATAATCTTTCCAAAATTAAGGCAATACGTTTCCACCGTTAATGCGAGCACGCGTCTGAGTACCGAGAGAAGAACTTATTACGCAAACGAAATTCTCCCTCCTAACGACCGAGTTTCAATAATCAGCTTTCTCTAGAGGTGAAATTGGAAATGCCCCGTAGGAAAGCTCGTAAAGTTTAAGCTCGCGATGCGAGCGCATTGACGGATTAATGTTCCAAGCTTCATATTATAAGCTTCCATTATTTAAAAAATATTATACTTTACGAAGTGCCAGAGATACAGCGATACGTTAATTGAGTATACAACTCAAAATCGCTTAAATATTCTTAATTAATGTCACTGCTTATAAATTTTTCGAAATTCGAGGAATGGAAGAATAAATTATGTCCGATGCAACCATTTAATTACGACGCTCATAAAAACATTATTTACAAATAACACAAATCGCAGTATCAAAAGTATTGTACCTGCGCAATACCTAAAGATAGAAACAGTATCTTACAAAAAAAACTTGTAGATGCTTCGTATAATGTCTGTGCCGCAGTCGTTGCAATGTGATTTGCCGAGTGCAATCACGCCGTACGATTTGCCGAACAGGATATGTTCTTCGCAATTCAGCTCTGTTTGAACAAAAAGTGTCGTTGTCGAGCAGAACGAGGGATTCGGCGAACAATGACGCCAGGCTGCATGGGACGGCGCATATGGTCACGTCACGCTTTTGACGCGGTTTCTACCTAACGGATAGAGGCAGAGCCCTATTGTCATACGGACCGTTCCACGCGGTTGTTTCACTTACGTCGTCTCCGGATTTCGTTTACCGAGCCAGACGCACACACAAACGTACCGCTCCGTTTTCGTACTCCACGCGATAATATAAATCACAACGCTAAGCTGTCCGTAACTGTCCTTTCTGCCGCACAAAGCGGTATACTGAGCGGTATAACATCAGGTACTTGTGTACGAGAACTAACGAAATATCATATTCCCAAACATTTCGTTAATTAGTCTGTCGTATAATGTACGAGAGCGTATATTTCGAAATATTTTTACAAATGGACCATCCATCTCGTAAATTTGTCTTTTCTTCAAAGGTAGATGATAAAAAACAATTGTAACAGTACTCGTATAACTGTACTCAACTGTTTTTATTATCATTTATTTTGTTTTAATACCGGCGCATGTGCGGGCGTGACTCCGTTTTAATTAAATCAGAACGAAATAAAGAACGTGAAGAATAGGGGCAATCCATTTTCCGTAATAAAAGTCAGATACAGACGGGAAACGCGCACTGGCACGCTGCTACAAAATGCTATATACAAAGGCCGAAATATCGTGTATCGCGCATTAATGTTTTTGCAAGCCGGCCGCGGAGCCGACGTCAGCTCATATCGCAACTTCGTGCCCGCGCGAGCTATATTGTTCCCATGAATACAATTCATCACAGATTACATTGCGCGATGCATACAGATGCCGGGACGGATTATACTTTCCGAATACATGTATACGTGCGGCGCCGGAACACGGCGCGGCGACGGCTACGCCTCGCATCCATCCGATACAGACAAGAGGGTGGCGGCGCGACGCGCGACGGTGGGCTTTCTTTCGCATTTTATTTTGTGGGATTACGCGCGCGTAAAGTTACGGCGGGGAGGATCTCAACGATCCCGGAGTTGGCTTCTTTACGAAGAATAGTGAAATTACGCGCTTTAACTCCTCCTAAGACGTGCCTCTTGCACAGGATCACAGACTGTGGTGGGGACCGGCGTGGTGGCGTGGAGCGGCGCTTCGTTCCCCACTCGCCAAGATTAAAACTTCGGGAACTCCGAAATTTAATACAGGAAAAGTTGTCGAACGCGTAAGAAACGCGATATTCTTCCTTTCCATGCTCAACACGCTCCCGTCATAGTTTTATCATTACCATTATATTATAGAATATCAGACATAAGGCACGAGGTAGCGAAATAAAATACCTAAAACTGTCATCAAAAGAAGCTTCCAATGGACAAAAATCGATAAACAAGCGACGTTGTGATTTAACAGATAAAGATGCCGATGTATAATTATACTTTTTAAAAATTAGCGTTTCTGTAACGATAAAATAAAATATTGAAATATTTAAGAAGTTACTACTAAATTAATATTATATGATGTTTTATTGAAAATTATTATCTAATATTCACATGTTTTGTACGTGTATATAATAATGCAAATTAGAGAATAATTTTATGATGATTAATTTAATCGATGATATAATTCAACAAATGTAATAATTACATGTGTCACAGTCACAATCCTATTACGGTTATAATTTACGCTTGCCAAGCTCTGTTTTATTTTATCTCTATTAATTGGATTAATGAACGATTCAATGTGTTTTAACATAACGAAATAGAAACGCAAGCGATTCAGGCATTTGACACAGTCGATCGATTGACATTAATGAAAATGTCAAAACGTCATGTTTCACGTAAGCAAACTAAAATGTCGTGTGACTTTCTTGTTCCAAGATTCTCTAGTCAGTTACGTGTTCGACGAACCTCCTACGTGTTACACTCAACGATTATTTTTAAGAAAAAACGAGAATCGCAAATGTTAGGAAAAACAAACAAACTATAGGAGAGCTACAGCTGCACTAGCAAAATGTTCAAACTGTAAGTGTCATTCAGAAAAGTGCACCGATAAAGTGAATCATTTCCTCGATACGGAAAACCATTTTTCCCGCTCTCCCGTCCCCTCTCGTTCTCGGTCCTCTACCGAAGTACATCATAACAATACAGCATTCGATAGCAAGAGATTACCTCGCGCTAAGGTAAACGGCCCAGTTATAGGCACCTTTATAGCAGCGGCCCTGATTTTCTATTATTTACGAACGCGATATATTGTTAAACCCCAAACAAACTATTTTAACACGTGCATTAAAGCTTTCTGAGTAAGATTCACCTATATTTTTAGTTAAATCATTCAGTTCTAATAAATAAATAATTATTTTTATAATGCTCGTTACTGCCGGCGTTTTTGGCACTATCGAAGTGCTCTGCCGCACTTTATGGCACCAACGGGCCCAATTTTCGGCACTTCGAGACGTCACAGTTACTTAAATTGTCCTGCGTATAATTTTAGCTGTTTATAATAATCAATGTTTAATTACTAATTAGCTCTCTTGTAGGTATTATATTTTGCCAACCTCTATGCAAAAACTACATATAATATAAGATATATGAGATAAATTAGCTACCTTCGAAGAGTCCAAAGTCTCCATCACTTTTTTCTCTATCTGTGCTTACTCTGTTACAACAGATTTTTTATATATTACATTAAAATACAAAAAATAAGACAGGTGAAAATAAAACACAGAAAACAAACTTTATCTGTAGCGTAAAAAAAGTGTCAAAATGTGTTGAATAATTAATAAATTTCAAACAAATTTCATAAAAATTCATTAGAATTATTTTTTTCATAAAAAATGTTTTTTATCATAAATTTTTGAGTTACAAGTATCAATAAATCTACCTCAATTTCTAGAATAATAAAGCAAAATTGATGATGCAACATATTACAAACTCTGTGCCAAAAAGTGAAACATAACCTTCATTACGTGACGCACTTCTTGGCATCGGGAATTTAAGGGAAAAACTAACATACAGATAAACTATTACTTATCTAATCGATAATGTGATTCGTGCTGAACATGTTCATATAACCATTATGACGTTTTAATACTTACATAATACTAAAAATCAGCAGTTTGACGTTCGCTACCACTAAGGTGTGTCACCTAGGAATGCCTTTCGGGAGCCACTGAAACGCGCGAGTCGCCCCATTCACTGTCGGTAATTTAAGTACGAAACATTTAAAAAAAAGTGTTTATGCAATAATCAACAGTAAAAAACGCTCTTTAATTTGCTTGTAATTTTTTTAATATTTGACGAAAACTTTATTTATTACAAATATAAATGTACCGTCGGTGCCGGAAACTAGAACAGTGCCTGTAACTGGGCCGTTTACCTTACCACGCCGCTGAAAATACCATCACCGCAATCGCGCGACGCCGCGCGCCATCGCATACTCCGTCGCCCGAAAAGACGTTCAATTTTAATGGGAAACTCAACCCTGCGCGCGCCGTTCATCGCGGTGAGTTGGGGGAGTCGTAGGAAAATTGAGAACAGGTAGTCGGAAAAATAAATAAGACAAACGCGGTAATGGCTGGTAGAAGAGTGTCTGCGGGTAGAACAAGCTTGTTGAGAAGTGAGGAGCTTCGACTTCGAGAGAGGAACTCAACAAAGTGAGAAAACTTGTAGCGAAAAGAACGAGCCTCAAACGCGAGCAAGTATGCCGACGCTGGCTTTCTATATACAGCGATAAAACATTTCGACATGATCGAGAGAAGTCGAATAAATTCTTAACGCTTCTGAGTACATCCTCGTAACTTCGTTGTTATGCACTTTTACCTTCATGGACATTTTCTTTTGTGAACGCAAATATGTATGATCCTGTTGTATCGCACTGAAGTTCCCGATCGTATTGCGAAGGATGAAGATACGTAGAAAATGCATTTTCCTCATTCGCGTGTAACAACGACGGCGCGGACGTACGCGTGCAGGGAAGAAAGCCATTTGTCTTGATGCAACGTCTGTGACATTCGTTCTTCGCGGGCCCGCCCTTCCTTCCCGCGAACGTCTGGAAGAGATCTCGCGGCGCGCGGCGCTACACCCCATCGAAGCTTACAATGCTAGGGATTCTACAATGCTAAGAAGAATATAACTACCTCCGGAACTACGCCGCCGTCGGAATCTTACAAAAGTCCTAGCGTCATATAGAATTGATGAAAAATATATGAGATTCCGACGTTGACAAATCCTCGGCGATACCGCGCATTGAAACTGCAAATATTTCGCTCGGGAAACATCTTCCTGTCCAACGATTTCCCTTCTCCTGCAGCGCGCAATCCACTTTGATGTCTTTTGAAAACTACACCGCGAGGAAAATCTATGTTAAAATGGTAAACGTCTCTTTTGATCGAATCTCGGGAAAATTCGAATATAGTTTTCGTGAGCGTGGGACGGCGATACGATCGTATAATATCCGCGCGACGTGCGATTGAATTTATAAGAGACCGCAGTGGCGGCCTCGAATATATCTCTCTTTCGGATCGAGGAAAATGGGGAAAGGCGGCGAGACCGCGAGGTGGGCGCAATTTATTTTCACCGACTACCACCATTGTGCATTCCGATCGCCCCAATTTCTTTCGTTGTGTTTTCTCCGCCCGCTTTCTCTTTCTCATCGATCTCGCTTCTCGCAAAAAGGGCATTCGCTCTCCAATCGAAAGCCGTTTCGGTGATTCCGGCAGTGCGCAGTTCTCGATCACGTAGTAAATTCCGGTAAAACCGGTAAAATTAGTGTTTAGTTAATGAATACAAAACAGGTTGCAAAGCAATCAGCCGAGCTCGACACTAATACAGCGACTTCCGTGATCGATTTTCCTTCTCGAAACGGGTCGATAATGCTCACGAGGAGCGGCAAATTGAATTAAATCTGTCGACGTTTCTTTCATTTAATGATTTTCCGTATTTCGCGACTGCGAAACAGAGTATTATATTAATTTCAAGTCGCCTCCGAGCCCCAGCCTTCATTTCCATCTCATTAGAAAACATCTTCGCTTGAAAAGCGAATACTTGACGAGCGCGCTGCTTGTTTTCGTCGCGGAAAAATTTCAATCGCGAGTTAAGGTAAAAGTACCAATGACGGGCCACTGCCCATTACCTGGCCATTGATGGGGGATTTATTTTTTATTAAGTTTTTTAAATAAAATTGGAAACGTATTTTTACTGATTAATATAATTTGACTATTTAGTTTCTTATATTAAAAATTGTGCTATTTAAAACTTTGTTTAAGATACTAAAAAAAATACTTGAATACTGATACTTAAGTGTATCGTGAGTTTCAATAGATTTCTTACGGAATGGCTAAGAGAAGTAAGATACTGGTTAAGCCTATAATTATCGAAATAATAAGTTTTTCTGTACGAGAAAAAGCAATATAGAATCTTAAACATATTTATAATAAATAAAAAGTAACAAATTGCACATGTAAGTTATTTTTGTATAAATATTTACGTGGCTATCTAGTGGTACGTGGAAATCTTGTTTGCCCAATAACTAACCGACTGGCTAGTTATCGGTCGAATCGCCGCGATATGTGCTCACTTCTGTGCTGTAGTACCTAGCCGTAACATCTGTTCAAGTTTGAATGATCTGTGTGCACAGTTTTCGTACGAAAATCGTAAGTAAACTTATTTTTAACATTAGTTCTAGCAATATCATATTACATTATACATGTTTTTCAAGTTTTTTTGTTTATTTTTCTACATGTTGTATATATAACCTCCAAAATTTGTTTACTTTCT
This sequence comes from Temnothorax americanus, assembly GCF_048541705.1. NCBI lineage: Eukaryota > Metazoa > Arthropoda > Insecta > Hymenoptera > Formicidae > Temnothorax > Temnothorax americanus. The sequence continues at coordinate 538,438 of NW_027509559.1, forward strand.
CTATTACAGAAAACGTAAGATGGGCAAGGAAAAAAAGAAAAGAAGTCGATCAAAAACAGTGTATGAAAAGAAATACACACAAGATGTACGTAATGCGTTAAAAGCAGTAAAAAAGGGCATGTCGACACGAAGGGCTGCTGCTACATTCAAAGTACCAAGAAGTACTTTGTACGCAAAACACAAAGGTATCCTTCCAGTCGAAGGTGTGAAAGGTGTGTAGAAATGACTGAAAATGTCACGAAAAGTCATAACGTTATGCCTGAAGGGCTGCAACCAAATGTAAATATAGATGAGCAAACTTCCAATATACCAGTCCTGTAACAGATAATTTGATTCAAAACCAGATGTCTGATGAACTTCAAGGTTTGTACAATAGTATTAAATACAATATTTTAAAACTTGAAATCTAAATTAACACAAGTAACTTAATTATTTTTATATTTGTTATAGATGATCAGAATTCGAATGTAAGTGAAAGCGGTGTGATAACTGTAGAAATGACTGAAAATGTCACGAAAAGTCATAGCGTTATGCCTGAAGGGCTGCAACCAAATGTAAATATAGACGAGAAAATTTCCAATACCAGTCCTGTAACAGAAAATTTGATTCAAAACCAGATGTCTGATGAACTTCAAGGTTTGTATATACAATTCTAAGATTTTGTATTATATTAGTTTATAATTTTTTATAACAAGTTTCTTCTTACATATGTTCATACTAAAACCAACGAAAATGAAGCAATGGAGAACATTCCATCACCATTTAGAAAATCTCTGGTTTGGCCTGCAGATATTATGAAAAATAAGAAAAATAAGAAAAAGCCGGCTAGAAAAGTCTCCACCGACTTCCGAAGAGTGGCAAAAGCAACAATTACAAATACAAGAAGAAAAGTTAAGAAAGCAAAAAGAGATCGAAGAACGAAAAAAGCTTAGAGAAGAAGCGAAAAAAAGAAAGGCCGAAGAAAAGCAAATCAAAAAGGCTGCACTTGAAGAGAAAAAGAAGTTGGATCAAGAGATTAAAAGATTGATGGCGCAAAAAAAAAGATTAGAATCAAACAAGAAAAAGTTGATTAAATATTACACTTTTTTTTAAGTACTTTGAATCTATTGCCAAAGATTCTGTGCAACATCTGTTTTTATAAAGTTTTATTTAAATTCATTGAGAGAGAATAAGTTAAAATAATAAATTAATATAATAAGGTAAAATAAAAAATTATAATAATATAGGTATTATATTGTTCTTAGATTTAAAACTAAAAAAACGTTTACTTATAACTACGAAATTACAAAACTGTTTACTTTTAATTTACTAAATTTATAGAAAATTGAATTATTTGTTCGAAATTATAATACATAAAAAATTGTTTATCAAACAAAATAAACATTTCTGGTGTTTATTTTATTACCTTTTAAGTGTTTGCGTTCGACAAGATAAAATTTTATTTATTAAAATTATTTTTAATACACACTATAAAAGTTATGGTCAGTTACTAGGACCTCAAAAATTAGACACTGGGACACCCATTTTTGACCGGCCATGTATTGGGACATTAGGTCTATTATTATTTCTGTTTATAATTAATTTACTATCGCACAAAATGTTGTTTTTTTTGTGCTTGTTTGATAGAAAACAGTATAATCTTTCGATATATAGACATTTTCTTATTATAAAATTGATTTTGTGCATTACATTAAAAAAAAAATGTCTTGGTATGCTTAAACGGCCAGGTATTGGTACTTTTACCTTAATATTCTCTATGTCGCATAAAGGGGAACGATGGCAGACGGTCCGACGATAAGAGGCGGCGACAGTAGGTATCGCGAGAAAACGACAAAGAGACGGGGAAACTGAGATAAAAAGTAAGAATCGTGCACACGCGGATGAAGATGTCATCTGGCGCTGAAGGGAAAGAAAAGTGATTAAAGGATAACCGGCGAGCACTACATCCACTCTATCCGTCTGAGCCTGTAACGATCCGGCGAGGTTTCGCCTAATTAATTTTCCTTGCCGGGCTAAGAGCGCGCGCGGTCGATACAAGAGCCCTCCATGGAAATCGTCGCGATATCCGACGTTTCAATATCGCGGCGAATGATTATCCTTTCTCGTTATCTTCAGACGTTATTTAAAATCCTTCGTGAGCTCAGTTACACACCGGCTGTGCGCCACCCCGCTCTAATGGGAAGAGAAGAGAGTAGCCGTATTCCGTTGGTTCCGTATTCGGATCATTATATTTCGCTGGCGCGAGAAATGGTGCGCGTTCGCGTGTAATCGCGGCAACGGAAAACACGTTTGGCGACCGCTGATAAATCAACAGAGAGACAGTGAGAGTGCCTGTTACGTGGAAACGTGTTCGCGGTAGCGGCTAGAAATCGGAGGAGCGGACAAACGAGAAATTTAATCTGACGACAATAACGATGTAAAATAAAAAAAAGAAGAGCGAGAGAGATATGTCGTATATCTCTTCTGTGATACGCAATTGTTCAGTGGCGTGCGTATGTACATCCCGTTTGCGCGCCACAATGGTATCGCAAAGTCATGTTCTTATCCTTCGGTTCAGCAATAAAGGGAAATTCTTGGAAAAGCATACAAAGACCGAGATCGCCGCGAATTAATGGCTTGCACTGACTTCCGTTGTAAAGCATCTCGGAATAAGCTTTCAGCCGTTCGGCTTTTCTAGACGTAAAGAAAAACCTTACGCATCGTTAATCTTTTTAGCATCACTAATACCGTACTATGTAACAATATAGTTAGAAAGAACATAATACGTACATTATACCTGTATTGTATCGATCGTGTAATAACAAACCCGCGCGATCTAAATTGAGAATTTAAATATGGTACTAAATGAAGTTGAATATTGAGGTCCGTAAAAATTGGCATCTCAAATGCGAATTTTTTTACAAAATTTATATGACATTCGATTGTCCACCTTGCGAGAAAAAATTCAAAATAATCAAAAAGGAATTGAACAAATTTTATCATAAGCATTCTTAAGTACGTTTTATAAAATTATATATACATATGGATTCTCTCTGATACGATTGTCTATCATTTGTTCATATTTGTTTATAAATAATTGTTTTTTGTCCTGCACCTTCTAAAAAATATAAAAAATAAACAAACTTTATTATAAGAACCTCTAAATGTGTTTCTTTTAGATTATATGTATGAATTTCGATTGTCCACCACTTGTCCATATTTGTTTGTAAATAATCGTTTTTGTCCACTTTGCAAAGAAATAAAAAATAAACAAAACAGTTGAACAAATTTCATCGTAGAAATCATTAAGGATTTCTAGGTTTGAACATCGTCTTTCTTAACTAAATAAAATATTATTAACATTAATTTTTTTAATTGTTAAATTTTTAAATTTGTATCTATTCCGTTTAAATAAATCTGATAAAATGTAATTTATGTCAATATGTGATTTATGTTAAAAAAGACATGTGATTATAATTCTACGTTGTTATATTTTTAATAATTTTAATATATGTGTAGTTGTAAAAAACATACAATTAAAGCAATGTTTAGTAATTAAATGACATATTGTGTTCGTATATGTATATAATTAATAAAAAAATTTATAAACGGAACAGTACATGCATTAATGCATAATTTAATTATAATATTAAATGTATATTAAAAGAAATGCAATCAAATGCTTATTATAAAATGCAAAAAATGCCTATTATAAAATTCACAATTTTTTATTTATTTGTAATCTTTTTGCAAAATGGTTAAATGACATTAGTCATTTATAAAGAAATTGTAGATAATCGAATTCGGTAGATAATTTTTATAATTTTTAGAAATATTTATGACAAAATTTGTTTATAAATTTTGTTTATTTATTATTTCTTTTACGGGCGAACAATAGACAATTATTTGTAGACAATTGCGAACACATTGCGGACAATCAAATTTCATACGTAATTAAAAAAAAACGCAATTAAAAGTTCTTATGATAAAATTTGTTCTACTTTTTTATTTATTTTTAATCTTTTTACAAGATGCGCAGAGAACGATTATTTGTAGATAAATGATGGGCAATCGAAACCCATATATAATTTTAAAAAACATTTAAGAATGCTTATGATAAAATTTGTTCAACTCTTTTGTTTATTTTTTTTACGAGGTGGACAAAAAACGATTATTTATGAACAAATATTGACAATAAAAATCAACATATATTTAAAAAAAAAGCATTTAAAGGTGCTCATCGTGAAATTTGTTCAATTCTTTTGTTTATTTTTAATTTTTTTACAAGGTTTATTTATGGACAAATGTGAGCAAATTGTGGACAATCGAATGCCATATCAATTTTGTAAAAACTAGTCGACTTTACATACCTTTTTTTAGATATGAATTCGCGTTTCGGAATACCAACTTATTCACAGACCTTGAATATTAAATTATATTTATTTAGTATCGAAGTAGCTTAAGCGAAGTAGTTAATGACAATGTAATGAGTTCATTTCCTCCACACTCGACATATATTTTCCGCTAATTGGTACAAACTCCCTTGATTTTTGGTGCAAGTGGCTTAATGGCTTAGGCGGCGCACAATTATTGTAATGGTACTGCAAACGAGCAACTCGTATATTATGGGAGGAGTTCCCAATCGGCTTAGCGCCGCAATAGAAGCGACATAAAGTTAAGACAATGCGTGCGTCAAAACTTTCGTCTGATAAGACGAGTTTAAGGTAGGCGTCTCGCTACGTGCTAGTCATGTAACTGTTTGTAGGATTTTACGTTCAAAAATATATTTCAGACAATTTTTGCTAAGAAAAAAATAATTTTATGACGTATGGTGTAAAATTTCATACGTGACAAAGTATGTTACTTTTTCCAAATTATGTGATTTTTTTCATTTGACTCCGTTTTGATCGGCTGATCATGCGAGTCGTCGAGAAAAGTTACAAGTGAGAAAAATACTTTTCGATTGAATTTTGACAATTACTGAGAAAGGGTTTCAAAACGCATGACAGGGGTGTCAATCACTATCCACGTCGGCTAAGAAAGACGAGCCCCATAACCTGCAACTACAGTGATTAGCCAGCGGCGTTGCCAAGTCTTCCCAACCTCACCTCGACCAAAAAATGTCAGCTCGATTACCGCATTTTCACTAAAATAAACTAAAAAATTAGCAGCGAAATCTCCGGTAAACTATATATTTTATGGTTGCGTCGGATTCTTCGAAATCTAATGTACAAAAAGCAATGTTTTTTCTCACTTCATCTAATCGAAAAATGCGAAAATATGTGATTGAAACCGTGATAGAGCCTTCTTTTTCTGGCCGTCTGTATAAAGTAATGAAAAATTTGTGATTTTCGAAATCGATTTTCTAGAGTAAATAGTCGGTAAGGAGCCACAGAAAAAATCGACTGCAAAGCTGATCATATAATTTGATATAAAATCCAAAATCGAAAACTTTATCTAATACATGCCCTGACGAGACGACTACCTTAATAAGATGGATCATGTCTGCACGGGGCAATAAACCACACGCATAATTGATTTTGCGCAAACGCAAAGTCGCTGCTCGCCACGCGAAACAAATCCGCCGTGTCATCAAGAATATTAATCGTCTAACGTCGTAACAAGAAAAGCCATTTACATTTGAATAATATGTAAAACGAACGACTGTTTGGAGAAACAGCTTCAACGTACTCAAATCGGCTCTAGCGCCTTTTTTCCCCCGCGTATAAAGTAAATACGCAAATATGCGTGTTTTAAAGAAAAAATTTGCAATTACTCGGCGAAAAATTACCTCGCATAGGGAAGAAAAATATTAAAAATGTTTGCACAGCACGTTATAGTTTACGTAAATTATGGCGGAAATAATATCTCGCCTCATATTTCCTTATTGTGAAAAAAATATTCATGAAGTACCCCCCTACCTGTAGCAAAAGGAAAATAAATTAAAAACTATTGAATAAAGAGAATGACATCGCGTAGAATTTGATTTTCGTACGTATGCGTATGTTTGGACGGACGTAACGTAAGTACTGCATCCGCTTTTTTCTCTAGGAATCCCGGAAAGTGTCAAAAATATATTATTTTCCCGTACTTCGCCTCGTCGACGCCACATTTTCCTTGAATTAAGTAATAACTGCCGCGCGCGAAGCTCATATATACTTCCGTTTTTCCGCCGAAATGGATGAAGTGATAGACCGGGTATACACAGTGTGGCACGAAAACAGAGTCTTCCTTCTTCCTTGCCCGGAACTTCTGTTCTTTGACGCTGCAATTTTAGCTCTCCCTTCAGCTCGCAGTAACGTCCGCGTTTGTGACTCGCTAGTCCACGGCAATCGCAACTCTCGGATAAAACACTAATCCGTTGTAAGCCGCGTATTGACATTGTAAAGAGAAAAAGAAAGAGAGTCGTGACACAGGCGAGAACCGACTAAAAAGATAACCGGCAGTGAGGACGGGAGAAGAAGAAAAAGACGATGAAATAAGAGGCGACGTGCGGGGAGAAGGGAATCGATCCGAAGTTACGCCGGTCACCCGAAATCTGTTTAAAAGTCGACCGTGGGGAAAGCAGGCAAACAACCAATCTAACTGTAAGATGGAATTTCCAGCGGGTAGAAAAGCGGGGTCGTGGCATTACTCCAATCTCTCCGTCGCGCCTGTCGCACACCTCTCCCTCACTGTCCCCTTTTTCTCGAATCCCGCAGATTACGATCAGAAGTCGTAAAATGCCGAGGAGAAAATTTCTGCGCGCGAACGTAATGGTCTACTCTCGCGCGGAGGATTTTGTCCGCGCGGCGGGGACGTTAATAAAATTCGTCCCGTGATTGAAGAATATTCGCCCGCTCTCTGGCGAACGTGGGCGATTCAGCCGCATTGCCAGCAAATTATACCTCGCCGTTTTTGCTGGCGTCGTCATTTCATTCGCTCTTCGGATACATCGCGAGCGAGTGTAACCGTAAATTGCCGAAACATAATATTTTTTTTGTTTGCTCCACTTTGTATGACCTCCCTCATCGCTTCCCGTATCGCGGCCGATATAACGGACCCGCATGAAGTCATATTAAAAAGTTCACGAGCGAGAAACTTTGTGTATGACAAAACACGGTACACTACTGTGCACGCTCGCGCTTGATTGCGACTACGAAAGAAGCCGCGCCTGCAAACCAAGTATCGCGACAACTCCTCTCGAAGTGTTAAATGGTCGTAAAATTACAAATGAGAGACTTTGAGAAACGTGAAGTTGCTAATTAAGATGGATCGATAATAGGAGAATGTACTGCTGGAACATCCACGTCAGAGACTCTAGAGAGAACTCTCGAGGGGATTGATGAAAGTAAGAGAGGGATTGTACACGGTAGAAGTCAACAGTTTTTCTCTTCGCGCCTCTTATTTATGTGTACAATACGGGGGGTATAAAAAGGTAGACAATATTCGTAAAAAAAAGTGACAAATAAAAGACCCCGGAGTACACCGCGTCGCGATATAAAATGCAGATGAAACGAATGAAAAACGAGACGTGACGCGGAGTTATAAAGACTCTCGCGGTTATACAAAGGATCGCGTTAAAGCGTTAAAAAAAATCGGTAACGGTAGCGTACGGAAGCCGCGACGACTGCACAGCTTTTTTGTTATTACGTAATTATATGAGTGTATATCCATTGGTGGTCGCTTTATTCGAAAGCTCGACAGAACGGATCAATAAGTCGAGCGTACGTTTGGAGTATTGTAAAACTTTTATACGTGCCGTGTGTGGCGGAGCGTATCGGGGGATGATATGGAGGACATTCGGGGTGTTTAGCATACGACGTGTACGATCGGCGCTGCCGATGCATAGAACATGTTGAAACGAACGTATATAGCATTTGTAAGGCGCATCAGGATTTCCAACACACTATATACGGTGCAAAGACTCTAAAGCATCCTCGTATCGACGGCTATAGAACGAACGGTCAAGCGATCGAGCGTGCGAAAATCACAAATTTAGCGAAACGACAATTTTTTTTTAAGCTTTCGTAATCTATACCGACATAGCTGTCCATGTGATTCGTGAAAGAATCAAGCGGCGAGAAATAGCAAAGACTGATCAGGAATTGCTTGCGTCCAGAAATTATGTAATGGAGCACATATGATTTTGCCACTTCCAGACACGTCAGCGTTACCAAATATATTCTAATGCAAATAAGGATGTATACGCGTTGGAATTATGTCACCCACTAAGGTGAAACGCATTTGCGGGTATACGTGGAGACAAGTGTAGGTTGACAGCGTAATGACAGTGTTGATAATACCAAATGTCATAAATCTGTATCTCCGCGTCGGAATTGCTTGCGTCCAGAAATTATGTAATGGAGCACATATGATTTTGCCACTTCCAGACACGTCAGCGTTACCAAATATATTCTAATGCAAATAAGGATGTATACGCGTTGGAATTATGTCACCCACTAAGGTGAAACGCATTTGCGGGTATACGTGGAGACAAGTGTAGGTTGACAGCGTAATGACAGTGTTGATAATACCAAATGTCATAAATCTGTATCTCCGCGTCGGTCGTGTTGAAAGTTCCATCACACGATCGCAGGCAATACGTTCCCGATCCTCATCGATGTGTCAATTATCCGAATTAGAGCCTGAAGTTAGACAGCTCACGGTAAGAACACCTAATTGCTCGTACGTTTTTGATCGATAAAGCGTCTGACAGATTGGCTGCGTGGTAATCAACATCGACGAAGATTCCGAACGTGGTATGCACCGCGAAGACATCAAGAATGAGGACGAAGCGGAAGGATAGTCCCGACGGGTTATGAAGGGAAACGGAGAAGGGGAGGAAGAGAAAGAATGAAAAAGAGAGAGATAGAGAGAGAGAGAAACAGGAACGACAGGGGGTAGGACACCAGGGTTGGGAGGATAGAACACCGCCGTCGCGTCGAAGGGGCGCGTATCGACCGACTCGCGTACTATCTGCATGCCCCACGTCCGCTCGTCGTCCCAGCGTTCGTACGTACCAACAGTAACGGACACACAGTAGCGATGGTATTACAACGATGCCACCACCTCGTCTTTCTCGCTCTCTCTCGACTTCGCCGTCGAGCCATCACGCCGCTTACGTTCCGACAGTTAAGCGGAGTTACCGAGCTTGATCTCTCCGCTCCTCGTTCACCCCGACTCCAATCCGGCGAGACTCCGGTAGCGTGCACCGCGAGCATCGCGTCCGGAATGGGCGTCGGTGTAAGTGCGAACGGCACGAACTCGAAGAGGAGTCACTCTAGCTCTCGAGTCGCCCCTTAGGTGCGCGCTTTTGATCCGACCGATTCGCGGCCGGGAGATTCAATGTGAGAGGGGAAAACGAGTGGCCCCGAGGAGAGCACTCGATGCGACCGTCGGCGAATTACGGGACGCTCGTTTATCCCGTCATCGTCGTCGTCGTCGTCGTCGTCCCCGAGCGCGCCTCACCTCGTCGTACTCCGATTTCTCCGCGGCGCGGGCGGAATCTCGCCAGACCGCTCGGAATAAATTGTAACTGGCAGTTGCCGCAAGAGTGACGGTAGTTCTAGAAACTTCTGGATTATGTATACGTGAAATGGGTCTCGAATATACTCAACAATTTAACTCGCATTAGGCTAACCTCTGGTCGCGTAAGTCGCGCAGGAGGGAAAACTTGGCCGCGCGCGCTAACGCTATAGCGTATTACATTTCGGCACCCTCCTTAATTCTATTCGCCGTGCTCGCCCGTTAAGCGCGTTTATTTTGTTATAAGTGTCGCCGGTACAATTGCAGTTCGTGCAACTGCAGCGTTGGAATGTTAGGGAAAACTCAAAATCGTATACAGAATCTAGAACTGCATCCTGAACTTATCACTTCTGTGCGTGAGACGGGAACCTAATTCTGCCTCCGGAATATAAAACGTTGAAACAAAGTGCGAATTGTAAAAACAACGCGTTTTATTTTCCAAATAAAAATGTTTGGTTCTTTCTCTTGGATATACGTGTTTGATCGTTTGACGCCGCACGCTTCCGTATATGCCCATGTATATTTCCGTGCGCCACGACGTCGGCGATAAACAAAAAATCCCGGGTGCACGCCTAGAATGTCGTACGCGGGATTTATGCTTCCATTTAAATATTGCGTGTGTAAACGCAAATATATCCGGAAGTTTGATATACGCTTCTCTTGGTCGCAAGCTAGCTCGTATGCATGGAACGTCAAACAACCATAACTGCGCTCACATAGCTCGTGACCTCGTTACTACAAAATGGCATAACGTTATACGGCTGTGCGGCGCAACGTCAATCGATACATTTCAAGATATTTGATTGACTTTGCGAAACATTCAACAAAGTTGAACCCAAGTTTCCGGAACTTGGAAAAGTTTCCGAGAGAGCAAAAGAAAAAATTCACTTAATCGACTAACAATAAGAAAGGATATGGAACGTTTGTAACGCATCGGTAATTATGACACGACAGGTACGCGATCGAGAGTGCAAATCGAATTTCGCGCAAAAGATGTGTTCGCAGCGTTAACGCGAGTAACAAATAATTATATATACGAGGTTCAAAAAAATATATAAATGCAAATCGCTGATACCGTATAGTTGCTATAAGCAGTCCTTTGTGAGATCGCAGGATTCGATTTGCCCGACACGTGATTCCGATTACGTTAACGTTATCGCCAATACGTAAAGCCGTAACGTCGAAGTGGATATGCGAGAAAATACGCTCAGGGTAACCCGAGGCGCGCGCGTTACCGCTTGCCCTTATATACATCAACGATGGAGTAGAATACCTGAAACCGTGCTCCGCACATAAGTTCCCATGATCGCGAAGCCTTTAGAACGCGCGGGAAAGCAACGTGAGAAAAAACGTGAACAACAAAAAATTAGGAATAACAGCGACGTGGCGAATCCAATAAAAATTCTAAGGAAACACGAGGTGGCCCACTGTATTTCGCGCAGAGAGAGACGAGGGTAACGTGCTCGGGCATACATAAAAGGAATTGTTGTATCACAAATCTAAAAATTATTTGCGAACGATAGGTAGCTTTACAAAGGCGAATGAAGCATAATGTACTCCCTGCTCTCGATAACTTTTTATTTTTACGAGCAAGCGATAAAATTAGTTGGTTTAAATGAAGTTGTCGTAAAGAGCGCGTTGTGCGCTCCTAAATCACTTTATTAAAATAATTCTTTGTAATGTTTGAAACCTTTTTACCATCCCATCACGAGACATACTATAAACGGCCTGTAATTGTTAGCGATTTATTTTACATTCGCAATGTCTTCTCGAATGCATGGAGAGTACTTCGGGAAGCGTGGGAGTTACGATAAAATTCTGTAAAGGACATTACGTTCCATCAAGGCTGAAGGAGAAAATGCTTTTCTGTTCTTAAAAGAAAATCGCGCGATAACGGATTCTTGCTTATTGATATCATATTCGAGCGCCGCGATGCGAGAGGAAATCATACTCCTCTCGAGCATTAACAAACAAAATAACGGAGCTGAATGCTTTATGACACAAAGTATGAAATAAATAGCATTGCCCTTTTATTTGCATCGGCGTACAAAAGCGGCTTCAAAGTGAGCTGACGTAACTTACACATAATTGTAAGATTTATTGCAACAAAATATAATAGCGAAAATGCGTTTTACTGAGATTTTATTATAACAATAAGAATACTGATTTTATAACTTTCTTCATAATGAACGTTATAATAATAGAGTTATGCAACCACTTGGACTTCTTATTAGACTCTCAAATTAATAAAGCCTATTAATACGCATATTGCGCGCCTGATAATATAGCTCTATTAATTAGCAGTTTCCTAACAACCAAATAATTGCGCTCTGCAATGCATTGGCTCTAATCTCGTTCGTACGAGTCCCTGCCTCCCCTTTCCAAATACAGTTTGATGCTGAAACCCCAGCTGCGCCGATAAACGTCGCTCCATCCACTTTGGGGCGGCTTTGGAGTAGCTCCCAAAACCCGAGATCAAGATTCGAGATCAGGCGGAGTACCAACATCCATAAGGGTATTCCTCGAAAGGCGTACGAATTCAGGTCTCGTGCATGAAACGTGCACGATCGCCGCGGTGTTGTATGTACGTTCGACGCAGTTCTCATTCATGAAGAACGCGAGGTGCACACTAGACGCAGGGATCGCGCGGCGGTGCTGTAAATTTGTAACTTTATACGTAGCGGAGTTGCGGCGGGGCGGGTGGGAGCGTCGTGAATTTGGTACGCGGGAGGTTTCCCTCGCGGGGACCCCCGGCCTTGGGGATGTGCGTCGTAAATATTCATTTCCCAGCGCACGTTGTCGTACAGCGTAAAAATGGAGAGAGAGAAGGAACGAGGACAGAGGCGGCACAGCCATAAAAAGGGCTGTAAAATTGCGCAACCGCGAACGACCATCCGCCGCGTCCAATTCGACGGGGAAATATTCTCGAATGCGCAATTGCCGTTCGAGACGTTCGCTCAAGGAAAACCCTAGGTATATGAAATTAGAACATTTCTGTGAGAGAGAGAGAGAGAGAGAGAGAGAGAGAGAGAGAGAGAGAGAGAGAGAGAGAGAGAGAGAGAGAGAGAGAGAGAGAGAGAGAGTGATGAAAGTGGTTTCGAGACCTCGCTTCGTCAGATATAATATAGACGAAATTAGTTTTCGCGCGGTCCGATCTCAAATTATCGTAAATTGACTGATTAAATGTCGAGTGAAAAGTAAATTATCTTCGTCTATACTATTTTCCTTTAGTGTATATACCAAATTGAAACGAGTGCATACATATCTATACACCATACACACACAGAAGCGTCTTAATTTTCAAATAATTATTTTTACAAGAAGAGACTTTAAATAAAAAAAAAAGAAATGTTCAGTATATATAATTAGAGTAATAACATTTTCAATACTTTAAATGCATACTTTATGTGCACGCGCGCGCAAAAGTGTGCAAACTCGTGTGTATATTATTTATAGTAACATATAAAACACTATTAAGTGGCCAAAGGTGCAAGTATTACAGAAGCTATGGCAGAGCTTGATTATATACCGCCATGAAAATTTTCGGCTGCAAGAAAGAGCTATAGTAAGTAAAAGACCCCGGCACTTGTCCTTCGCTGGTAACGTAATTTCAGCGGATTTACTGATGAAATGTTAAATTTCTCGCTCCTTAATCCCGTTTTCGACGGAAAATGAGAAAACTAGATCCTATGCCAGCATCATTACGCCGAGATTGCATTGCGTGAAGCTGCAACTTCTCCGTCCGCTAGTTCATTGACTCTATCTCTTCCTCCCTGTGCATTTCTCTCTGTTTCTCTCTCTCTTTCTTCCTATCTCCATCGCTTTTCTCGTGGTGCTACGAAACTTTGTACTTTTGGTAACGAATGAAAGAGCAACATCGTGGCTCTATACTTCGCGATTTACCGAGAGCCTCTGAAAGCTTCTCCGGCGAACGCGGCATAAAATATCGGACCCGTAAAATACCGCGCGGGAAATAACGAGAAAAATCTTACCTTCGAGAAATACCTGCGTTATAGCTACTTGAAATTTCTTGTCATTCTCCGTTTTCTGTTTGGACATGGTGAAAGGTGTATCGATCTATGAACGTTTATAAAAACGTGCGAGTCTTTCGGTTAAAAGCGAGATTTAGATGCCGCTCGAATGGAGCCCCAACGATCTTCGGGCCAACTTTTCGGGGACAGAAATAAATAATTTAGAGAAACGGCGCTTTTCTCTCCGCCTCAATAAAAAATGAGTACGCGAGAAGAATATTTAACCTTCTATAAAAATGGAAGGTCGTCACACACGGCCGGCTACGCGGAACGTCGTTGTAAGTTTTTAACGAAAAATTTCGAAGTTTTCGCGTTCCTGGAGACGTTGATTCTTCTTGGGGGAAAGAATGAGGTAGAAATTCGAGTGAAATTTCAAATGTCACGCGGTAGAAAACGATATCTCTGGTCGTAGGACACAGAGACAAAAAATAGAAACACTTTTGTCATATAATTCAAACCAAAGCTATCGATTAAACCTACTTAGAAACTGATCTGTTCAGTCTGTTATTGAAAACTAGTAATCTCGGGTACTCGCAACTCTAAAGTTCGCGTAAAGATACACGGTCTGTCTCGCTGTGCGAAACACTACCGTGTCTCTTGATAAAGGAAATGTTGAAATTAACCCTTCGTCTGTATACGTTTCTTTTTTACACTCTCGGAGTGTATACGCGTGGGTCTGTTACATTTGACGCTATTTTTTCCCTATCTAAAGTATTTTAAAAAATCTGAAAAAAATTCACAAAACATCTATCTAACATTGTAGTTAACGATTTTATAGTCATTTTGATAAAAATCGTTTTTTTTTTATATATTTTCTGGCAGGCTTGCAAATTTTACAGTTATAAGCAGATATTATTTTGACTCGAACGCCATAGACCCACGTATACAGACGGAAGGTTAACCTTCGTCGTAAATTCTGTAAATTTTCAAAGTATAGAATATTCAAAGTAGCATTTGTTTTATTGAATATTGCGCGATGTCTGAACTTAAGTTACTTTGTGAAATAGAACAGTATCTCCTACTTAACATTTCTCCTTAAATATTACATTTATATAGATCTTGATAATAAAATCGTTACTTTTCGTAAATTCACTCGAGGCGAATTGAAAAATATACTATATTAAGTGCTGCAGAATTTACTGCGAGTTCTAAAGTAGGACAAAGTTAGATTTGTGATTAGAACAAGATTGAATAAAATATAGAAGCTAAAATCGTGTAATTCGCTTATTCAAGAAATTCGATTATTGTCGCAAATACGATATATACGCTACATAAGTCAAAAACTACTTAGCTTCAGATTTCCATGGAAATCGAATGTTCGCGTTACAGCAAACGTGTCAAAGTGGCACCGTAGAGAAAGCTGACAGGACGTTTTCCGCGGGCCCGAAATCGCGAAATGAATCTAAACTTTTGTTCCGGCGGAAGTTCCATCTCGTCAGCCTCGGTTCGACGTTACGTATATAGCTACGCGGCGTAGCGTAGCGGCGAGACATTAATTCCGATGTTTCGACTCGGATCCGTTCCGGAGATGTACGTGGTGCCCCCGGGTGAACGCTCGTATATAGCGGTGCGATACGTGAGCCTTTCTGACGTTGGGAGAGTGGCGCGAGCCGCGCTTCGATTTCCGCCGGGGGCATTAAAATCTCTATCGGCCCGTTGGCTTGTTTATTTACCGCACCGAGAGCCGCGGCGGGCGCAGTGACGTTCGCTTTTGTGAGTACACTGCAAAACATATCCTCTTTATATATAAAGGACACTTCTATTTTATAACGGAATATACAATGTTAAAACGGATTTCTTTTGTGTCCATTTTATTTAAGCGTGACTGACGCGATTCTTAACGTGACACCTTATTCATATATATTAAAATCCTTTATATAAGTAGGACTGATAGTGATTATTATTAAGACAGACGTTATAACGGATAATGTAAAGGACATGGTCATTGGTTGTGGTTTCCGTCATATATATTTAAAGCGGACAAAAATAACAACCATATGGCGGCAGCCCGATCTTCTTTTGTTCTTCAATCTGTTAGAGCATCCTCTGCTGTCTACGTTAATGGCGCGCGACGGCTCTTCCCAGTTGTATTTTATTGTATATTTTTGTCGCTAAGTGTTGCCGACGAGCAATATGGGTGTCGATCGACGCGGTCACCAACGCGGAAAATGTACGGCATGTGATTGCGACGATTTTGAATTGCCTCCCGCGGAGGGAGGCAATAACCCAATGTGTGTTTCTTTTGCGGGCATTATTCGCCGTTACATGAACGTGAAACGAGCGAAGAAGCTCGCACGCATGAAGGTAAGTTTTTATTACAAAAAAGTAAATCATTTATTATACATCATAATCTTTAACCCTTTAAATACGGCTGTCGTCAATAGACGACGGAACAAAAATTTCGCGAAACACGGCTGTCGTTAGAGACAATAAGAGACTTTACTATATATTTATTTGCGTTTGGACAGCCAGTTTTATTAATATATACGTCGGGACTGGCCGACCGTCTCCGTCGGTACGCGCCAATCTGTCTGCCCTCGGCGGTGGCGTCGGCGGCGTCGATTCCCCGGAGGAGGCCTTCCTCTCGCGGGACTCTCTCCGTCCTCGCGGCACCTGGTCGAGCGTCGCGCGCGATCCCCCGCTTGCGCTGCGACCGTAGTTAAAGGGTTAAATGTATTACACATAGATCTCGTATATTATTATATTGCAAACAGAAATGAATAAAATTGTACTGGTTCATACAGTTGCAGTAGTGGCGATAGAAAACTTGACTGGCCCAGCATCTAATGAAGTCAACAATCAAGAGCAAGATTCTCAACAGACTGTGCAATCTGCAAGCAATATAATAGAGGACAACGATACTGTACAACAGAATAATGATACTGTACCTGAGGAAAATAATTCGGTACTAATGATTTATGAATGTTTGCTTTGTGGATTGATTTGCAACAAAAAAGCGCGTTTAATACACCACATAAATGTAATGCACACACATAAATCGAAACACACAGTAACTTGTCATTGCCGTAAATGCAATTTATACTTTTCAGTATTAACAGAATTTAAGTCACATAAATGTGTTGTTTTGACATTTGCATATGATTTACCAGTTGTAGAATTACAACAAAATGAAACTGATATCGACATTAATGTGAATGATGTGAATGTAATATCAAATATGCATGAGAAAGAATTGAATCTTGCTGATAAAATTTTAGATTTCTCAGATATGCATAAGAAAGAATTGAATCTTGCTGATAAAATTTTAGATTTCTGTGTACTTCTGGAGGCAAAGCATAAAGTTCCTAAAGTAGCAATAAACGCAATGACAAATTTTCTTAGCTGCATTGGTCACAAAAACGATGTTTCTCAGTCAGTCACAGATAGATTACGTAAACAAAAATTGTCAAAAAATGGTGTGTATTTGGTTCCAAAACAAGTAGATCTTCCTGACGGCAGTAGTGGATATGTAGTTTCAATTATTGATATTATTCAGAATTTAGCAAAATTTAATGAAATTTTGTCTTTCTTCAAAAAGAATGCTCCGTTGTCAGATCATCTTATGACTGATGTAATGCAGGGTCAGAGTTACTGAAATCAGCTTGGACTGGCTACTAACGAAAAAAACAACATTGCTTTTTTATTGTACAACGATGACATTGAATTATGTAATCCAATTGGCATGCACAGAGGTACAAACAAAATATGCTTATTTTACGTGACAGTTCTGAACATACCTGTCCAATTGCGATCACGTTTAGCAGCCACATTTTGCATAGCTGTTTGTAAAAGTAAATCAATGAAATCTTTTAAGGCACATGAAATTCTTCTTAAAGATTTTATTAATGATTTGAAGATGCTTGCTTCCACAGGAATTACAATTCCTTCTGATCCACATGGAGAAAAATTTTATGGCTATTTATTTGCATACCATGCTGATGCACTAGCAGCACATCAGTTATGCGGTTTTAAGGAATGTTTTTCTCCTCTCGTTAAACAACAATGTCGAATCTGTACTGCGTCGTCCCAAAGATTTCCTCAATTGTCATATCATTCTCAGTGTCCTTTGCGAGATGAAGTGCAACACTATCAAGCTGTCGATGAAATGAAGGAAATGATGAGGAGGAACAAGGCCTTGTATTCCAAGAAGTCTCAAAGTAATGGAATTAAGCGAGATAACATATTTCGGCAGATTCCTTTCTTCAACATATTCAAAGACGTTTTGTACGATCCTATGCACGTATTATTGGAGGGTATTGTTCCTAAAGAAATAAGCCTGTTGCTGAAAGCTGTTGTTTCGCAACGTTTAATCAGTCGTGATCGCCTGAATACTTTGATTAGCAATTTTAAGTTTCACAAAAGCATTCCAAGTGGTGAAAGACCTCGCCTTATTCCTCCAGATTTTTCTATATCAGGAACCAGTAAAGCAAACTTCACGCTAATGTATCATTTGCCGATTATTCTGCACCGTGACATTTCTACTGAGAATCAGCACTGGCAGTGTTTTCTTTTGCTTGTCGCAATTGTTAAATTGATATGGTCACCTGCATTGACAGTTCAATCTTTAGCTGCAATAGAAGCTTTAGTGCACGAACATCAAAATCTGTATGTGAAACTGTACCCAAACAATTTCATTCCCAAGTTACACATGTTAATTCACTTAGTTGATCAGTTGCGCACTCATGGGCCAGGTAGATTCCAATCATGTATACGTGCTGAAAGCAAGCATTTTGTCGTCAAGCAAAAGCGTTTCTTTTCATACAGAAATATTTGCTATTCCGTGATGGACCATTTTCAAATAGAATGTGCTTATCAGATGTTTCATAGCAATGGCTCCGTTAGAAATACTTTTTTATCCCCATTAGCAGACATAAAAGTTAAAAGTGCTGTTATAAAAGAGCATGAAAGTGATATCTTTGAAAAGTTCCCTGATTCTGATAATGTCTCTGAGGCAATCGAATTGTCATACTTGAAATATCACGGTGTACAATACATGAATAATGTCATTTTAATAGTTGGAGAGGTTGACGAACATCCTTTGTTCGGTAGAGTTTGTCGCATGTTTATCTTTAAAGACGTGTACTATATGCTTGTAAAAACTCTTCTTACAACATACGAACAAAACACATGTAGTTATGTCGTAGCTTGTGAAGATCGACTTGAAATGTATAGTATTTGTAAACTCGAATATCCATGGACTGTTCCAGAATATGTCATAAATGGCAAGATTCATATTCTTTTGCCTTCGGGGTGGTTTACTGGTCTTGTACACTAAAATTACATTGTATAAGAAAATATATAGTGGTTTCATTATGTAAATTTTTTATTAAAATTGTATTTTTCTATTATTTTATTCCATTATTCTATAATTATTGTATTATTTAAGTTGCAGCATGATAAAAATGAAACCCAATTATTACCTCACTTTAGTTCGTATGTAATGCCTTTTTTGGAGGGACAAGTTATGAGCCCAAAAACAAAAAAAAAGTTACGTACTCAAGTGAAAGACGAACTAATAGACCATTTGGAGTAAGTATGATGTTTAATGTCTATATTTATGGTAAGAAAAAATTTGAAATCTTGTGTATTAATTATAAATTTTATTTAATCAGCAGGCACAGTTTGATTCCTCACAACATGAACCATATGAAAAAACGTTGGAAGTATCGTGATCTGGGAAAAGCGCTTGTAGCAAACTTTCCTTTAATTCATTTAGAACAGTCATCTACGTTCAAAACGAAATATGTAAGTGGAAATAATATATTCTTATATCAATGTATTTATAATATAACAAATTATGTAAATTATGTAGTTTTCCTCCCTTTTATTTGTCTAATAATTATAACAATTTATTATTCAAAATTTTACTTGTTTAAGAAAAAAAGTCCTTTAACCTTGGTAAACTTAAAAATTTTTGTAATTGTAGAAAATGTTCGTGATCAGATAGCGAAGTAACATACTGAGGAAGAGTATACGTATATTTAGAGTCAATATATCTATATATTTGTATTAATTATATTGATTTTTTAGTCGGTACATAACAGTTCGCACTCAGCTTGTCGTATATAACTTTCGCACATACGCATTCAACTCACGCCGTTACAATTCTCTACGCACCCAACGCGCGTCTTTTTTTTCTTATTACTCCGAAACTTTAACTAATACCTAACGTTCACACTAAGCTCGCGTTGTCAGGTTGTCGCGTTGTCGCAATTCTCTTCCCTTCCATCGTCTCGAGTTCTATCATGTTCAAACATCATCCCTACTAACAAATTTGTACAACAAACAATTTTGTCATGTGAAATAGGGACATTTCATACACCAAATTGCTGATATCAGACGTCACAGAAACAGCCGTCGAGAACGTACGCAACAGACGCATAATCCTCTGCAGTTGCATAATGAAAAACAGCTGCAAGTGATGACCCCAGAAGAGGCTTACAAAAAACTAGAGGTCACATCCATTATGAGCCTTTAGTAATATTAAAATATAACATTAAATTCAAAACACTCGAACCTCACTAAACTTTAAAAAAACAAGTTTTTGTATCCTTGTCTAAAATTTTTACACTTATTTATTTTACTGTTTTTTTTTTTCAGGATTCAGCAGAAAGTGAACTTTCGACAACCACAATTGTTGAATTGCTTCAGCAATCTCTCACAGTTCGACCTCATGTTGGGGATGTGTGGCCCTATTATCTGTCACAAAAAGAATGTGTAAGTACTTAAAAAAATTTACTGTGATGAAATTGTATGTAAATTGTGGTGTATATTGCAGTTTGTCAAAGAAGCTGAATTAAGAATGAAAACATCCATTGAAAGTGTTATTAAGGCTATAAACACTATATATATAAAAACGGAGAAAGGAATTGAAAACATTCAACAACTACAAAAATATTTAAATTTACCTAGAGTAAAGGACTTCTTTCTCGACCAGGTAAAATCTTGTATAATAAATTGTTATAACTATTTTTGTTGCTTTATTATATGCTTAAAAATATATATTGCCTCTAATTTTTGTTTTGTGTAATTTGTGCAGAAAGTTCCAGCATTTGAAGATCTAATTACACCTTTTCCTGGACCAAAAGTATATTACAATGATACCACAGCCTGGCTTGTAATCAATGAGATTGATCAACTAACAATTCATGTTGCATCTGCGGAAGAGGCAGTCGCTCTGGGATTAGCTGTTTACTACATAAAAGATCTGAGTTATCCATCATCTTTTAGCCAATTGCTTGGTTTAATTGAATCTTTGTGCCTGGGTAATATTAATCAATTTTTGGGCAAGCGAGCTAAAGAAATTCTGTCCATGTGTGTTTCATAAATTGTAATGCAGAGTTTCTTCTATTATTATATTTGTAGTTTTGTTTTTGTATTTTTGAGCTCATCCTTCCTTTTCTTTTATATTAGGTATTTTATATGTATAACTATATGTGGATATAAAAATTATTTTTTAGTTTCTACTTGATTATTCATACTTTATATAAATTTTCTAATCACATAATATAATGTTTTATATGAATATATGTAATAAGTATATATGTGAGTACAATAAAATATTGTCTTTCAGGTAATATGTTCTTCTCTATATCTGGAAAAGAATTTAAAAGGACACCACATAAAACCACGGAAAAAGGCCTTTTGGTCAAATTGTCTCAAACTCCTAAATAAAAGAGGGCATAAAATAAGAAGAATTTTGGCGCAAACAAAAGGTCGATATGTTGATCCGTTCGGGAGTTATTTAGGGTCAAAGTTCGAAAAAGCTAATTTTTTACCCTGAATAACTCCCGAACAGGTCAACATATCAACCTCTGGTTTGCGCCAAAATTTTTCTTTTTTTATACCCTTTTTTATTTACGAGTTTTAGACAATTTAACCAAAAGGCCTTTTCTCGTATAGTTTTGTGCGGGGTCCTTTCTAAATTTCCGTTTTGTTTATAACGGATATATTATTCCGTTTTATTTATAACGGATATATTATTATAGGACAAGGTCCTGTATATATAATTCCGCTTTAATTTCATACTTACATAAAGTGGAAAAAAAGTCACTTTTTTCCGTTATAGTTTCGCGGAATTTAGAGTGGATATGTTTTGCAGTGTACATACACGTATATCTCGCCGGATATCGGGCGTATCCTTCAATGAAACGCGGCGAGGGAACGTGATTTCTCGTGCGAGCGAGGAGAAACGCGTGATATAGCGCCCGGTCATTCGGCTCATTTGTCACTTAAAGCCGAAACGGGAAATAACGTCGGGAAAGGATTGCTTCGATTTTTACCTCCGTCGCATCGACAACAAAAATTCCTTATAGTCCCGCACGGACATAGAATCAATCGTACGAACGAATTGGCTTCGTTACATTTCCTAGGCTGAGGAAAGTAGCGAAACTTATCTGCGTTGTTATAATAATAGCCGTCCTTCTTTATTAACACTAAAAAGGCGCCTCTTTTCTGCTTGTTTCTGCAGCGCTACAAAAATACGGTACTTCATGTAGAGAACCGTATTTTTAAAATTGGAAAGCGTAAAAGTAAAGACAAAGTAAGGTGACAAAAAGAAAGTAACTACTTCAGCGACGTACAACATTTGACCCATTGGGAATTTTACTATAGTGGAAGCTTTATGCAAGATTTTTATTAGATATCTTTTAGTAATTAATTAAAATATTAAACAATTTAGATTAAGTTAATGTATTAAGTTATGAAATAAAAGATAAAATTTCGTCTTTCAGTTAATTTTAATTAGGTTTACAGTAAGTTATATACTGAAGGATTTTAATGCACACAAAATGAAATTATTAATAATAATTAATATTATCGAAATACCGAATTATCACTAAATTATTATTCGTGATTATTATACTGAATTATTATTAAAATATCAATTAATGTAATTATCTAAGTTAGGTAATAATAACGCTTTAAAACTCTCGCGTATATGTGCCAGTTTAAGTAAACATCTTTTCGTCAAATTGCAATTTTATCAACGTGGAATTAATATTTGATGTTCGACTCGTGTTAACTTTGCAAAGTTCGTGTGCAAGATCGCGAAATGGTAGAACCCTTACCGCAGCGAATTATTCAACGTGAAAATTAGACGAGTCGTCTTCTTAAGACGAAAGACAGAGTCGAGGTTTTCTCGTAAAAGACCTCCAGATAATTGTACGCGAATGCAACCACTGTCTGAGTTCTGGAGAACTCGCAAAGATTACAATTACAAATACGGAACGCTAATTGGAGCGACGCCGCCTACTTTTATTCTCGCCGAGCCGAGCGTCGAGTCGAAATCTGTGAAAACCTCGAGGTTCCATGACGAGATAATTAAAGGGGAGCGCACGCATTCCCTTTAAAAATTTTTTAATTTTCCGCTAGATGTAGTCAATCTGGACAATAAACGCAGTGCATTGTTACAATTAAGCTTTAATTAACGCTTTATTAACAATTAACGCAGCAAATAAAATGGGCAATGTTAAGCTGCACTTCAAACAACATATATTACTAATTGTCTTCCCGCATTTCCGAGTCTTTTATTTACCTAGTGCTAAAAATCATTGTCACTTTTGAACGAATAATTAAACGTTACTCCTGTGCGCGAAATGCATCTATTATATTGAGCTCAAATGATTGACGTAATAAAAGTAATTCGAGTCAAATCGTTGGTCCGGCGTCTTCGTTAAATGCCGTGTCACTTTTCAGCAAAGATCACCGTGGGGACTTCATCGGCGGCGCGTATTCGGAAAGGAATCGCTAGTAAAAGGGTTACGGCGACGTGGTCGTGACGAGAGTTATGCGAAAGATAAAAGTTCGCAAGTAATGAAGTAATTGAGTTAGAGCACGGATAGGGCGTTCTATAATTTAAAGATTAAGGCCAAACCCCAAGTATATAGCGCCCGCGTTTCAACGATATTCGCACCAACGCGAGACGGTCACGCCTTCGGGTACGTAGTGTATATGCGCGAACGACTGTCCCTTGTACCCCAGGTGTATTAGCACCATCTTAATTAAACCCATGCATCCGAGATTATCCAAATCGATTCGGCGCTTCCCCGCGCATTGTCTTATTCCATATGTGCCTCCCGCTACGCTCACGGTAAATGCATTACGCGGAGCGCACACAACTGCAATCCACGTCTCTCTACTTATCGCACTCGGCGGAGTGGCATATCCGAGGAGAAGCGAATCCCACGTCACGCCACATGCAAAAAGAACATCGGTTCAACAAGTGTGAGATCAAATAGGATCCTTCTAAAACCTAGGCTCTTAAGCTAAATGAGACAGCGCAATGATAAATTCGTTTAATAACCATCAAGAGGCGCGTCTTAAACATAGCAACTATTAATTTTATTACGGGCAAAGAAACATGTATAATTTTCAACGGTGCGCGCACGAAGGAGCAGCGTCATTGTTAGTATAACTGTATATGGTAAAAATTACGTAGAGCACACGAAGGGACGTGACGTGTAACCGGTGTAACGCGCTCGGGGAAAATATCGGCAAACATCGAGGATCACCCGCTCTCTCTCTCTCTCTCTCTCTCTCTCTCTCTCTCTCTCTCTCTCTTCTTTTTCTGAGCCAACGGTTTTCGTGAACGGACTACGTGAGATTAGTGTTTGCCGATCCTATAGGAGTCCCCGACGAAAGCTGCGAAAGGGACTTATCAAAGTCCTTCCGTTCGCGTCCGTTAGAAGAAAGGGTGAGAAGGAGAGAAACGGAGGACGCACAGGGGGGAAGAGGACTTTCATCGGATAAAGTTCTTTGCGGCTTCGGAATCAGAGACGAGAGATGCTTGCCCGTGGAACCTTGCCCGTGCGCCAAGACGACGCCGTATATTTCGACGGGCCGTAGATCAATATTATTTCGCGCAAAAGCTCGCCCGGAATCGGAAGGAACGCGAAGTCGTCCTCGCGCGTAGGATCTCGTCTGATGAAAGATACGTGCGTCGGCGGACGAACGCCCCAGCGTGGTTACACATACATCTTCCGTATAAATGTTTCCGTACGCGGCGGTAACCGGTGTTCGCGGATCGCGATTCGGCAAATAAATGTGAAAAAAATGTCTCAATCCGACGTTCGTCCCGCGAAATTCGTGTTTCCTGTCGTGACTGCGCCGAAATATCGATAGAACAGCATGATTGCGATGATATACAATATTGGCTGATAAAATAACTAAGTAAGTATGAAACGTTTCCGCAGTGAAAATAACAAAGAATCAAAATACATATCATAATTTCTTTGCAGACAAGCTGAGTTTACGTATATACCTATACAAAGCTTTTATCGGCGAATCCGATCGATCCTGGATCGGTGATTATCGACTGATGAATTAATGAAAAGCGTGTTATCCAAAAGTGTTATTTTAATCATATTTGCGCGCGGCCTAATTCTGCACTACACGCGATGACATTGTTTATAGCGTTTAATGAAGGAAATTAAACCGCTATTGTCAATTTATCTCATTTTGATAACCAGTTCACCCATAATTAACATGTACATAAATATTTACCATAGTTGCCACAGGGACGAAGTAAGGGGGAATTTTGTGACCATATATAAATTAACAATTATCCATTATAGAAATAAATTTCAAAAAATGATTGAAGAACGCTATTAATGTAATAATTCATCGTTCGGAATAGCGCAACCGCATAAATTGTGCGATAAGTTCGTCCGCGTATTCGGAAAGTAGACGGTAAAACTCAGATCCGCGAGTTATAAGAGCTGCTTGATACTCCACTCGCGTGTCATAAAATCCCAAATTTTAGAAGTCAGACTTACGAATCCTTCGTACTTTCGAGTTTTCCGTCTTCATTCGATGTAGCCGAAATGGAAAAAAAAACGTATATATGAAGAAGAAACTCGCGAATATCCTCAAAAATGTATTTTGCTCCTTTTAAAAAAATATTGGCTTTTGCCGGGTTTATCGATAGTGAAAACGTTTGAAATGGTGAAGCTGCACAACAAAGCGAATCACATCGATACGCGAGAAGTTCAAGCGTAGAATAGTAGTCTACCTTATCTTCTCAGAAGAGGAGACGCAGAATCACTATACGAGTAATTCACTACAGAGTATCCGGAAGCCATATACATTTGCTTTCGTGAGGAGCAAACATATTATTTAGGAGGATAAAAAATAAAACTGTTTTATTGTTTCGATCAAAAATGTTGTTGCGGTTTTTTTTGCTTCCTCACAGAGGAAGCTTTGTTTTTTTCATTATCACACGCAATCTCATTATATCTCATGCAACACAAATCCGAACATTTGACTTGGACCGACGGGCGTCTGACTCAGCCCCACTGTCTGTTGTCCGGGTGCTTGCACACAAGGAACATCATGCGCCAGTGGCAAGAAAGGAGGGATTACTGTAATCATGAAGAATGGTGCAGAATCTTAGCTAGTCTCGGGATTATACACCTCCCTAATGACTTTTAAACAAACGCCCTCGCTATGCGACTTTAACTACTCTGTGTCTGTTTAGAGCCCAAATTTTGCATTTTTGCCTCTTTTTTTTACTATGCTTTAATGTCTGTCCTTTGAGATCTCGCGATCAGAGTTTTGCCGAGATATAGAACGAACGAGTCTTCGTCAAAGTATTTTTCTGTTTTCTTTTTATCTTTCTTCTTTTTGGTGTCCTTTGTATTTCAATGTAGATCCTTGGATACCAAAGCTCGACCGTTCGACTTCCGTTTCTCCTTGCATGCTTTTGAGAAAGCGTTCACGTTAAGGATGTTCTGGAGGTACCGGTCCAACCAAAAGTTATGCAGGAAGTATTAAAAACATTAATTGATATTAATTCTCCAGGGATCCAAAGACAATAAAATGTACATAAATTGTTACGGCAAATCTAATATAATGTAAAAGACGTAGATTTAATGACTAGCTGTAAATAACTGTTACTATACTTAATTTTTTTTTAATCTTGAAAAAAAATTGTAAAATGTTTCAAATTTTGTTGCCATACTTTTGTTTGTTGATGATCTTACTTGTGTGTAGAATATTATATTGGCATCAGTATTTTTTAATGTTTACACTTTTCTCTTGTAACGCCATATAAAATTACGTGTTAAAACTCGGATATTCAAAAATTGATAACTTTTTATCTAAACTGTGAATCGATCTGAAATTTGACCCCGAACTTTGAAAAAGAATACAGAATATATGATATTAAATTGTCATCAACTTTGTAGCATTTTGACAAACCCTCCAGAACATCCTTAATCAGATCGCATATCGTTACGGGAAGAAAAGGAACATTTCGTATTTCGAATTTGTTGTTAGCAGCTTATTCTTGCTCGTCCCAGCGGCGAGAAGAACAGATAAGTTGTGCATCGAATTGCGTACAAATACAAAGGAAAGTTCCGCGAAAGTTCTTCGAGATACGAATACGTATAGCTGCTAATTATCAAAGCATCATCCAGCTCTCGGTGAAATTGCGAGCGCAATGGTGAGATTCGCGGCTGGTTATTATTAATATCATACGAGATCCGCATCTCGGCTCAGCGAACGTCGGGGTTAAGAGCTCCGAGATGAATCGAGAGATGAAACGGGATTTCTACGTCGAGCGGCTCGGATGCAAATAGATTTTCTTAAGCAGCGAGAAGTGAATCGCGCGGATTTTCCCGTGGAAACCGGGCCACACCCGTGTAGGAGATGTCGAATTAATTGCGTCACGCGCGAGATGCATGTCGCCGTTGATGGACACGTCGTTTGCGTTCAGCCGGAAATACAGGATCATTCTATACAGAGCTATTAGTGTCCCTTCGTGATGACCAAAGCGAAGAGCAACGTATATATACAATCGAGACGCCCGAGCGCTTGCATTATCCGTCATCATGCCCGAAGGCTTTCCAACTCGGCTGATCCTTTCATGCAGGAACGACGAGCGCCCTTTCATTTCCGAGATGAAATTTCTATTGACGATCGCCGGTATCGTAAGAGCTCGAATGAAATTAATACCTTATATGACAACGGAAAACGTGAAATTAGCATAAAATTCCTGATAAAATTCCTGGTTGGTTTCCGCCTGCTTTAAAATAATCTCATTATCGCGAGATGCGTGCGCCACTGCTTCCGCAGGCGCTTGAATAATTTTACGACAAAACGGGCATCGCCATATCCATCTCCCGGTCGGACAAATATTAAACCTCTTCTCCTCAAAAACAGCGCGGGTCTCGCTCTAACGTTTCATGCAGCGCGATGTCGTGTATTTTACGGCCGTCTCTCTCGTAGACTAGGCGAAATAGGAGCAGCTATAGACGGGATAAAACACGGGAAGAAAGACGTCGCGCGAATGAGAGGGGTGCGCGCGTATCCACGTCAACCCGCCGCCGCGACTCTGAATGACCCTAGCTCGTGGATCGTCGGTCGGGGGTGCTTTGTCTATATACGCCGTGACATATTCCGCTCGGAGCTGCGTAGGTGCGGCGGCGGTTTAGCGACGGTACGGTTGATTACACGGCCGCCATTAAAAGCTCTCAAAGGCCGTCAATAAGCTCAGCTTATCGCTTTTCATTCGCTCTAATTGCGTATTATGATTCAATTGCGGCATGTGCGGCGCGCGGCTCGGCGCGCGACAACAAAACGTACGCTCAAAGCGGCAAACGTATAATAACGAGCACTCGTCGAGTAAAATTGAAACTCGACATTGACGCGTCTCGTTCGCGTCGGCTATATCAGCTGATTGTTCGCGCGAACGCGAACCAAGCGAAAATCGGCAAGGCATTACAATTTCGTCGTCCAAAGTCCGCTGAAGACCGAGAGAATCCATCGACGACGACGACGATGCGACTCGATTAAGCACATTTGATTTCGCATGAGCGTCCTTCGTTCTTGGAACAGCTTCCCCATCACGCCGCAACTCGCGCGTCGCCATTCACTCGTCCCCAATTATACGAAACGTGCTCGCAAGTCCCTGGTCGTGCGGAGCGACGCTATAGAATATCCTCCTAGACGGCGGAAGCCTTTAACTGCAGGCAAATATCGAAGAACAGATTGCTCCCTCGTTTCCCTCGACCTGGGAAACGCAAGTAGTGCTACGCGACGCGACGCGACGCGACGCGGCACGGCGTCGCCAGACGAGCTACTTTACGGTCCCGAGGGCGCATCCGGGAATTTTTTTATCGAGCTCTCACTGCTCTCTCAGGTATGGTACACGCACCGTAAAACGAACGACATTTTAATATAAGACAAGCGGTTACGTCGCGCGACGCGTCGACAGCCGGGAGAAACGAGAGGCGTACCCGAGATTTTATGGGCGAGGACGAGCGAAGATGGAAATTGATAATCTCGAGGAAACGCGTGGGAAGAGCAATCCGTCATTCCGGCATCCGGCATCTCATTGTCCCCCGCTTCTCCGCGCAGTGACGTTGATATCTCCCGTTGTACAATACATCGTCAGACAATCCCGCGTAAAAAAGTATTAACGACAACCGACGTCGTTTATTCCGTTTGATAGCTTGTCACGGGATTGGAAATTTCATGTAAATTGCTCGCGTCTCGACGATAGCAATAACAATGGAGGAGGACGAATTTCAGTGAAATCCGCCGCGGCAGCGCGCGGTCATGAGAGGGTTAACTCAAAGGAAGATAGATCGTTGGACGGTTTCAAAGG
This sequence comes from Temnothorax americanus, assembly GCF_048541705.1. Taxonomy (NCBI): domain Eukaryota; kingdom Metazoa; phylum Arthropoda; class Insecta; order Hymenoptera; family Formicidae; genus Temnothorax; species Temnothorax americanus. Next base: position 567,562 of record NW_027509559.1, read on the forward strand.
GCACGTCGATGAAAGATATTTTCCTGGGAGACCGGCGAAGCGCGGAGCGACGATGGCGATGGCGCGCGGCGCTTAAACATTTCAATACGGTGCCATAGATCGATAGATCGATCGAGCCCTTTATCGAACCGGCGCGCGGTGCGCAAAGTTAAACCGATAAGGCGCGAGGGAAAAGTCGGTTACGGCCGACTTTTTATGGTCACGGAGGCTGGTTTTATTCCGTTCGACTATACGGTATTCGTCGTGCCATTCTAAACATTGAATGGGATTACCGGCGGCGCGGGGGAAGGGGAGAAGGGGTCCGTACCCGGGAGTATCGTGTTAAGGGAAGAAACGGCCGTTGACTCGTGTGCCGGCCAGTATATGGACCACCATTAGACCATCTTCTAGCTGCAGGAATATGCAAATGCGACCCGCATTCCTGGCGGAATATCGAATAGGATCTAATGTCGCGGCGAGAGCCCCCTTCTGTACCCTACAGACTATACACCTGCGCGTCGAATATATCGACAGTTATCTCAGCGGGATCGGATATTCCGCGATTTCCGCGTTAGAAGCTATACAACTCCCCGTCGTTCGTAACAACAACGCGCGTATCAACGTCCGCGTAAAATGAGAAAGGAGATTCAATATAACGACAATAGATCCCGATGGCACAAAGCGTGGCGGGTGTGTACACGCACCTCTGTCCCTTCACCTCTTTTTTCTCTCCAACGTTCGTTCCTCCCTTTGAGCTCGTCACGCGAAGAATTTCATGGGGGGAGCCATATTTTTTTACATTCAAGAGAGGTCACGCGAATTCTCCATAGATGCTTACTTTATTCTTTTGAGTGTGCGGCGAGAGAAATTTTCGTAATCAAGTGAAGATACCGCCGCTCACTAAACGGATACAGTAAAATAATGGCTTTAGCAAGTAGATGGGTGCACGTTTAGAGCGATTAGCGCTACCCGCGATTAAATTAGGGGGCGTCCGGGAGACTTGACCATAGAGGAGAGTTAAACCACTTCAAATATCTCGTTCAAATTTTGAACAAAGAGCTCGATCCGAGCACGTTAAAACACGTTTGTCTCACTCACAGTCGAAACGCACTACCAAGCGTCATGTTGTCACGTGCTCGGATTGAACTCTTTGTTCAAAATTTGAACGAGATATTTGAAGTGGTTCAACTCTCCTCTATGGTCAAGTCTCCCGGACTCCCCCTATCTTCTTCTCTATTCATATTTTAGTACATATAAGATAGAGGCTACATAATAGAGGCTATGAGCAGGAATAGAGCCAAGTATATAATTATAAAAGTTACGGATTGAAGCTGAGAATATTACCAAGATGGCAATATTCAGCGCAGAAGCTCTTTCACATTGAAAAATTTCTTGAAATACCGCCATCATGCGTCACGAAGTGCATCGCTGGAAATTTCTCACGCAAACTTTTATCGACGTTATATCAAGCTTCTTAAGATATTACTCTCATCCGCTAGCCTCGTTCGATCCGCCACTACGTCTTTGAGGAAACTCCAGGGCCGCCCACTAAATATTTAGCGTCAAATAAGGGCAGGATCAGAAAAATGGAGTTCATTAAAAAGTCTCTCCGACAGCTTTTGCCGAAGCGACGGGCTTCAGTCGTTATGAATGCCTCTCGTGGGACTCCTTACATTAACAACTCTTTCTACGCCGCGCCTCCTCCGCAGCAACGGGAAATGTTAGGATTATACATCGAACCGTAGAAGGTTGTTACAATCGCAAATAGTAAAATGCAGTTGGAATTTCTCTCGGGTACCAGGCGTCTCCGGAACTCGTACCCTCGCAGACAAGTAAGAAATCACGAAATATCTAGAATAAATTCACCGGCGAGCATTGTTTCGCCTCCGGCGTGTCGCGCGAATTTCTGCGCTTTACGGAAGCTTAAAACTACTTTTTAAGGCCATCTTGAGCTCTCGACTAGCTTTCGCAAAAGTGTGATGTATAAGTGCACTCGAACAAGCGCTTTTCACGAGGAAGCATCGTCAAAAGAAAATATTTCTAATATTTAACGACAGCAATGTTCTACTTTGCGCCTTTTGAGAATGTAACAGCCGTGACGCAGGATAACGTCGTTAAACCGAAGGAAAGTTGTAAAACGTTACAACTTTCGCGAAGCGGAGTAATCTGTATAGGATCAGACTTCTTAATGTTTCCAAAGCCGAAACTCGACTCGAAACTCAATAAATCTTATTTTATATACATTTATATAATTTACACTACGTACATTTTTATATACTATATATAATATGTATATATGTAGAGTGTATATACATATTTTTTTCCATACATATATATGTGCTAACTTTGAGTCGTTCGAAAGTCGACGAAGGATTGGCTATAATCGTATATATGTCTTCACCGTAGGAGAGTGCAGTCTTCTTGGGTCGTAACATCGTTCCTCTGTACTTAACTTTTAATCAGATTAGGCAGTTTCTATCGATAACTTACTTTCGCGCGAATTGCAAGAAACATGAGCGGTAAGACAGCGGAGAAAAAGAAAAGTGCTTTCTTATTACGTGTCCCGTCTGATTTATCGTCTGATTTAAACATAACGTAAATAGCAAGAGCGATATAGATATACTCTTGGGAAACAATACTGAATTATTAAAGTACAGAGAAAGCGATGAGTCGCGCGAAATATAACACACCTAAAATTGGACTTGAGCCACTTTCAAAGTTCATATATATCGATCTTCCGAAATTATCCCGCTATCGTCCCGGATATATTCACAAGTACGAGCGCCTCGATTTTTCATTGGCGATAACAGAGCGTTGTGGAAAATCGAAGGCATGGCGCGAAGAGGACCCTACAAGCGGGATGGAATTTATAACAGCTTTCCGCATTGGCGGCCGAAATAACGTTGTACAGATCGTGACATGCACAGCCCTGTGCCGATCCTCTCTTTTTCTATACCACTCTATCTCCGTCCCTATCTTTCCCACTTCATCGAATTTATACCGGTAACACATTTTCCACCCGCTCCACTTCGTTCGCTTCCGGAAAACGAAGAAATGAAGTTGAATCCGAGAGAAAATAGTGAAGAGGGTGCGGTTCACGTTGTGGAACTACACCAGGAGCCGACGTGCTCGCGCCGCGCGCGCGCCCGCCACATCGAATTTCCAAATGAAATAAGATTGAAAGTTGCTAAGTGCAGGAAAATGTTACGTTTTACTATAAAATGCTAAAACATAACAGTTAGATTCGTAACGTTTAAAGACGCCGGCAGAAAAGAGGGAAAATAGATTAAATCGATTAAAAAATGCAAGCAAAATATATAACCGTTGTATATTTATACAAACTTTTACAGTGTATAGTTAATAATATACCGTAAATATATTACTTTTTTTTGTAGTATAAACGGGAGAATTTCTAACGCTCCGACAATTTTTATAAAGCAAAAGGGTTGCTTTGCGCCAAAGAAATGTCCCCTCTGATTGACCGGCCGGTTTCACTCAAAATCAATAGGGCTCAGCCGCTCCCTAGTGTGCTTTATATTGAACCGCTTAGTATATAGAGCACGTAACCAATACGCACGTACATAAATAATCATAGAGGGACGAAATCTGCATACCAGAATGCAATCAGACTTTTTCCGTAACGTAAGTGTCGTTTCTAACAAACGTTGTGTGAATTCCAGGTTATTGGCAAACACGTTTGCACGAAATTTCCATCGTCCTACAAAAGTATATATGTATGTGTACTTTACTTACACTAACAATAAGCCAAAATTAGTAACGATAACACCAGCGCGCGCGCGCGCGTGCTGATAATGCAAATCGGTGTTAAAGCACTCGGCGTTCGAAATTTAGTCGGCAATTTATAGTCATAACGATTCTTTTTTAGCAAGTTTTATTCGAGCTCCATTGAACAATTGACCGCGACGGCCATGATCGTCTACCTCTAAAATATAAAGCATGCCCTACTTTTTGAGTCTCTTTTTTTACGCCGCCATCAATTCTGATCCATTATTTGCGCGAACAACTATCTACCACGCCCTTCGTTACGTTACCGCTATTACTATATTGCTAGAAATCGGCGGGATTATCTCTCGATCCTACTGCGTCCATGTTTGTCAGGCGTCCATTTGTTAAGGCAGAGTTATGGCCTCGATTGTGAAACTGATAAGAAATTAATAATTGTTATATCCGTCTACGCGCGAGACGCTTCACCTCTATACATATGCGGAGAGAGAGCGGTGTAAAAATATTAATACGTTTAAAATATTGATTATTTAGGACAAATGTGTGTGCGATTACGGATAAGATCCATCTTGGACAACCTACATTTATTTCACCGCAATTCTTTCGTAATTAGGACTGACACGATTCTATTTTGGAACCGACTGAAATAGGGAATTCGATTCCTGATAAACACGATTAATTTATCTGTGCGTTTTTGGTTTCTCTAGAATGTGGGGAAATTTGGTCCAGAATATATAATCAAATTTTTTTGTTAACGAATCGATATAGACATCCATTATTCTTTAAAAAGCATCGTTTCGTCTCATGAATCGCGGAATATTAAATGAGAATGTCTTAACCAGACACGTATTACAATAAGAGAAATAAAATAGAATTTGAAGAGCTTAAACGCGTATCTATACATATATTTTAAACTGTTATTTTAAACTTTTTGACAATATATATGTATAATTGTTTTTCTTTAAACTAATTTTAGATATTATTCTAACTTATCAAACACGCGTTCTATACACATAAAGCATTGTTATTCGTTAGATTGTGTATTAACATGTTATAATTGTTATTTCTCAAATGTCATGCGAAAAACGGTGATAATAAATTATATAAGTACGTTCAAGCGCGACGGCCTCCAGTATTTACATAAAGCGCAAAAGATAAAATCGTCCACATGCGCATAGACAAATGAAATTCTCGGCGCAGTCAAAGTTTGCATTATGCACGGAGCACTTTTTGTCGAAAGCTGCACCTGGCGCCTGCAAGAACACCGCGCGTGCGGCGGCCGCTATACCTCCTCTACTATGTGAACGGCGCTAAAAAGCGAACGCGTCAGTGACGACCACCGCTATTGGCATTATAATAATAATATCCTTGTGTGCGTAAATTGCAAATGCATTTCTGGCGCGTTTCTTCAAAGATGAACCTCGAAATACATGTGGATGAAGCAATTAAAGAACTTAATGCAAAACTCAAATATAGGACCATTAATTAAATCATGTGCGAGATCACGTGCGAGTTACTGAAGAAAACGTCTTAAAACTGAATTATCTAACGCGCTTTAATTTTTTTTTTTTTAACATAATCTCCGGAAATATAAAATTACCTCTGACGAGAATAATGAACATGGATCGATCATCTCGTTTCTTTCCCCGTTTATCTTTCGTCGACTTTCGTAATGGCTTGTGCGGGCAATACACGATGGGGTGGATACACGACCCCGATTGACAATTTGCGGTTCCCACGTGTATACTTGTGTGTCCCAAATTCCGGCCGAGAGTCGGGGGCTGCGCCGAATCGATCCCGGTGAAATTTTCGAGATGAAGTCGCGCACTTCGTGAAATTTTCAGTCGGGCCGACCTGCGCGGGAAAACGGCTTATTTATTTAGACGATGTGAGAGTTCAGCTTTCAGGGAAACTGCATCTCCCATTTCTCGGCCGAGTCAACGACCGCGGACCGTGACCGCGAGCGCGAGCGCGCGGGAGAAATGCGGTATTGCGGTGGCGATCGCGTATATGATTTTTCGTCCCGTAATGGTCACACGTCTGGAGGATGAATATACCGCCGCGCGGTATAACGTGAGACACTGAAAGCCGCAATTGTGTCCCGCGCGTTTATCTACAGCTCTATATCGCGACTCTATACAGGGAGAGTGTCGAAACTTTTTTCCCGTTGCGGCGCAACTTTGCCTGTACCGATATAGACAACCGCGGCATGTCGCGCGGCGCATGAACGAGCGACGCGACGTCGCTTGAAAAGCTTACACGCTACATTCTCGAGATGGAATGTCGCGCGATCGTGTGTACACGGGGCGAGATTTCCTGCGTCGACGAATGCATCTTCGGGGACGACGACGACGACGTCGCACGCGCGATCGAGAAAACAAAATGTCACCCCGTACCTGGTTTTTGATATCCGATTTCGCGAGCACCGTGGATCGCGCGACGCGACGTCGCGATTCGACAACGCTCGCGATGAAGCGTGAAATTGGAATTTCCGCGCCTCAAAAAGGACCGTCCACGAACATCAGCGGGGCAGCGATCACGTATAACTTATTTCTCGTAGGGCGGATATACGTGAAATTTTTCACTTTTCACGTTTCCGCTCTAGGGATAAAGTTACATGATCGCTACTCACGCCTTGTCATTCGGCTGACATTAACGGTCAGTTCCGTTCCGTGTGTACCTTCACGATCGATCGGTCGCTGGAGAGTTTAATGTGTACACACGATGCATGTACGGTTCCTCCGCTATTCATGTCTGACCAGACCCCGTATCCGCAGCCACATTCCACATCCAAGATTCGCTTTTCAGTCATATAACATCGTCCCTATAAGCGCGTTTCGGTTAATGCCCGATTATTCGTGCATGGGATGTTTAATTAGCGTACGCCATTAGCCGGTCAAATTTCGAGGAAGCATTGCAGAATGTTTAATTAAGCGTGAGCCTTATCATGTGCAAACGAGCATCAAATTAAATATGAAAGACCGTGCAGACCATGTAAATCATCGGGGGATAGTCGAGAAGAGCAGCGTTGAAAATCCCTTAAGAAATTGTTTTATGAAATAATTATATTTTCTAGGTTCTCTATACTCTTCTATACTTTCCTTCCGCGAGGAAAACTTTTAATATCTTTCTTCTAAAAAAAAAAAATTATTTAAATAAGTGAAATTACGAACGTGCATGATACACAATCAAATTACAAAGGGTACGCCGTATCGGTCAGGACTGGACCTTTATTTATAATAATAGATTTTTGAGTGAATTTTATATACGTACAATTTTTCGCCTAGGCAAGCCAACGCGCCGTTACTTTCGGACATAGCGCAGTCTTAACCAAAGCTAAAACGGCACACAATCACATAATTGAATTGATATATCAATTTAATTGCACTATAACACATTTACAAAGAAATTAGAAATAAACAAATATAAATTATTTCAATAAGATAATTTCATTAAAAATTTTCTACTGTAGAGTAGGAACCGTATATGATTAATTAAGTACGGAAGATCTAGTCACGTATCTCTCAAATAATCAAGTGACAAAGGGTTGCCAATGAGCAACCCTTAAGCGATTGTCTAGGAAGTGTACAGACGGCGAAGAAAACGAGCGGCGCATCCGGGATAAGCGCAATAATTGCTTCGAGAACAAGCTTCTCGCCTAACTCGCGCTTACTCGCGTGCTCGCGATCCCGCGCCGCGGGTTCTCGTGCAGATGCAAAAGGTTTATTTGGGAGGGATGCGATTTGAAAGGCTACGGTCTTTGTAGCGACATGTAGCAGCGGGAGAGGAACTTTACCTTCCTCCCTGCATGGGAGCGCGACGCGCTCCATTCCTCATCGGCCTTTGGAATTAAATCCCGGCCCACCGCCGCGCCGCCTCTCCGCACCCATATACGGAGACTTTCAGCTCGCGAATCACGCGCGAGAGAGAAACGTATTTCCCGACGTGAGAGATACATCTCTGACATGCGGTTCGCTTTTTTGGACGAGCGTAACCTTGCACCTCGTGTGTGTACAGGCGATCGACAGCAATGCCAATAATCTCGTGTCTCGCCTCCTCTATACGCGCGCGTGCCGCGACCGGAATATTTGCCCGCGCTGCTTTTTCTCCCTCGTGTATACGTATATATGTCTCTTCCTCGCACGAAATATTATCCGGACGACAGCCGGTGCGCGCATCGCATACATCAGTCTGGTGTTATGCGCGCGACATCGAAATCTCCTTACATCGTAAATTCGAGTGCGGAAGTACCCCGGCGGAAGTATATACCCCGCGCGCGTATCGTCAAACCGTTTCCGCGCGACGACGTCGAGAGCCCGAGCATCCGCGCACTCGGAAAGCGATTACAGTCCCTCAATGGGTTAACGTCGAGACGCTGTATCTGACCGAGCGAGTGTTGCGAGACATTTATCTATACATAATATCTTCCCGAGAGAAAAGAAAGATTATTTAAAACGTCGGGCTATACTTTATTGCTACGTTGTTGTAATATCGACATCTCGCGAAACTAGGGCAACCGATAGTACCCTTGTGATTCATATACGGTGAGAAAGCAAATATCCTATGTCTGACTATACATGTCTCTTCTTCTACTTTCGATTTATGGGACGATATTACTTACGTTATTTCATTTTATGCCCTTTGATATACTATCGTTCTAAAATTTCGACGATTTTGGACGATGGAATGCGTTCGCATTGTCGCCTCGCGCCGCGCGGACCGTTTCACATCATCGGACAGCAATTTTGTACCTGGTACATGGCGGGAAAGTTACGATCTGTCGGTCCGGAAATTGGAAAGGCGTAAAAATGGGGCGCGCGTCCTTCCCGCGACTCCTTCCACCCCGTAATCAAAACCGCGAAAGAAGTAAATTATCTGCCGTTTAAAGTATTGACGTATACGGTGTCCGCCATAACTCACAGAGGGGCGCTATTTCCGCGAACGGTAGTTCCCGGGATAACTTGCACAAAGAGCTATAAATTATCGGAGCCCGGAATCTTCACTCGGCCGAAGGTTTTAACGCCGTTCCGTGTAATCCATCAGGGCGCATATAGCGGCGCGAATACGCCAAATAAATATTTTCGCATGGACGTCATTTTACATAAATTCCATAAAATGATTAATTGAATACGCCCGAACATGTCGAATTCTCGTGGTAGGTCGGTGCATGTGATCTGAATAAATTATTGTTCACGCGCGTTACGACATGATGGTTTAATATTCGAGATACGATATGTCAGCGATGTCGATGCGCGAAGCGCCCATTTTATCAATTATTATTTTATGCAAATATTAACACCCTGATTAATCTTTCATAACGCGACGCGAATACAAGCCGGATATTTCTAGGACGGATGGACAAGGGATTTAGGATAGGGGTTCGCGCACAGCAACAGATACCGATGGATACAGATTTCCGAGAGAAATATCCGCTATACCTGTCCGCAATTATTTTCTATAATCTAGCAATGGCTTGTAGCGCGTGTACTGCCGGGAATAAATAGCGTGCAACGGAACTAAATGGTGTTTCCGCCATTTACAGCGATGCTTGCAATTCAACCCTATACACGATACTCCATGCCCATACAGCTTCCGCGCAGCGTCTTTTCATATACCGTCGCATCATTGATGCCCTCGATTTAGCCAGGCCAGACGAGAAATTACGTTGAGACATAAAGGGAGGTCTGAGAAGAGCGCAGATGCCTATATCACAAATTCCATCGACATTCTTGTACCGATCCTTTTAGTTGTGCGTAAATCGCGCGGAATGCAATAACTTTTTATTTCGTCACTTTGCTCATAATCGGGCCCGAGTATTAACATGCCATTGTACGCACGGAAAAGACCATCGCGAACATTGCGATATCGGAAATTTTCACAGAAACATCAAGAAGATTGTCAGATTAACGCGTGTTTTTTATACATGATATTTTAGCGTCTATATATGAAATTGGCACATTCTAATACAAATTTAAAAAAAAATATTAAGAGTTCTCATAGCACTTTCCATACAGTTCCTGATAAATTTTAAAAAGTTTCCCTCCAAAGTACCAAAACCCGTGGAAAACTGTCATTTTTTACAAGAATTATTGTAGATATATAATTTCAGATCGATATTCCACGAATTAGCAATTTTTAATCTATTTTCTATATCCGCGCCCAGCACATTTAGTGAAAATGTGTCGAGCTGATAATTTTCTGCAGTTTTAACGGTTGTTTTTAACAGTTTTATAACAGTTCTATGCTTTAGAATTTTATACATTGCGGAAAATCATTAGCACGACGCATTTTCACTATAAGTGCTAAACGTAATTCTTAAAAATTGTTTAAAAAATAGTGAACGGTCGGAATTCTTTGTAAAAATGATTCTAAAGTCTCGAGGATATCAAACATTGCTTAAAAATTGTTAATTCGTGGAATATCGATCTGAAATTGTAATACATGTGTCGGACTCGAATAGAATTACCGAGAACTCTTGTAAAAAAAAAAAATGACAATTTTCAACACGTTTTGGTACTTTAAAAGATAGATTCGCGCAGTTAACACGTTTTTTCAATTTCAATATGTTTTAATCAGGAATGTGGAAATCTCTTTAATGTTTATCAGGAGCTGTAGAACCATGGAAAGTGCTACTATAACTCTTGACAATTAGTAGTTTTTGAAATTTATTCATAGAATGTCGCGCCAACTTCACAGACGCAAACTTTTAATTACAAAAACTTCACATTATAATAAAAGAAAATATGCGATACAACTTGAATTGTCGAATCGTGCAACGAATAAATTGTCCAACTGATTGAAGATGATAATTCTTTCTTATGCTCTTTGCAATTAAAAACATTTTTATATATTAATCGTTCTACGATTGTAATATACCGTCGTCTTTGCGCAATCAGAAGGATTGCGACTTAATTAACGCTCGTTAAGTAACTTTGTGTGATCTTTCAGAGTCCTTTGCTTGACCTTAAAGTGTCATTAGAAGCGCTTGCCGAGTCACGTGCTCTATTTTATGCTCGGCTACACGCATCTTTTCATGGCATCTCTTCGGGTATAGATAATGACCACTCGAGGCTTCGCGCCATCGACTTTGATCCCCCGGTTTCTGCACCACATGAGCCGTACGAAAGCCCGACGGAATCGCCGCAAGAACACCCTGCAAAAAGCTCGCACGATGCGACGGTCTGTCCCGGCCGATTCAAAAAACGCGATAGCGAAAAGATGAATTTATTTTGCCTCTTTTCCTAGGTATATCGATTTCGCAAATATCGGAGAAGTAATTTTTCCGGCTGTTAATCAATCCACCTGTGAATAATCCTATTAGCGCTTCCCCTTAAAAGTACAATGTATAATAACGTAGAACGAGCGATCAAGATTAATCGAATGATATAGAAGGGGGCAATTTTTCAAAGGTTGTGACTCGGCAAGGAGCTCTTGAAATTTTCATGCAAACGTACAAGCGGGGGAAAGTTTCCGTGGAGAGCTCACCCTGGAAGCGTGCCAAACGCTTCTCTCCACCGTTGCAACGACATTGAACGCAACTTTTCTAATAAGAGCATCGGTCCCGCGATATCCAATAGCGCGGCATAAAACATATTTTAGCTATCTTTGTCCCGCGAAACGTACCGTTATATCGCAATAAACGATAATACGAAAATTCCTGTGAAAAGTCGATGATCTCGAGGTTTCACAGGCGGGCCGCACCCGCTCGAAACGTCTATTAAGCTCGAACGGAGTGCTTGGAAAAATGGCTTCCCATCGAGTTTTCCAACTAAACCCACAATATATATACGACCGATGCACTGTTGCGAATATACCTGCACGAACTCTCCCGAGTTGTTGGCCTTAAACGGGGAAAAGTGCACGATAAATGCAGATGGACCCGCGCCAGCTTTGCCGTTGCACTCTGGCATTGCATGCTCGCAATTCTTCTGCCAAATCCTTTAAACTTCGATACACATATTTTCGAGGGCGGAGGGATTTACAGATACTTCCTCACAGCCATGAAATATAAAAATAGCTGTTTCTTCGAATATTGCGAACAAGCCTTCCGCGGTAAATGAATATATATATTAGCTCATATTCTTTTTTCCCGTCTCATAATTTTTTTTTTTTTTTTTTTTTATTCAAACCATTGACGCCAAAAGCAAGCAACTGAATCTCATAAATGTTTTTGGATTACTGTTATCTATTTACATATAAGTGGAAAAAATATATAAATAATATATAGTTACGTATTCGTTTTTCCAATAATTTATTACAAAATAAAAAATACATTTCACAATACAAAACACAATAAAACATATATAAATCGTGAAAAGTTGGAAGAGAGAATATCGTGTGTATCGTGGTGCGTTATGTGTCGTGTGTTGTGTATGTATATGTCTACGTGCCAAAAGCGTCGATAAAACGTTATCGCCAATTTTAATTCCGTTATGAAACAATGGTGCGTTAGCGCGTATTTTGCGGCACACGTATGATGAGACTCTCCCCGCAAATGTACGCGACGGCGGCGGCGCTGCGGCGCGTTTCGAGCACTGAAACAACATCAGGATCGAGCTCTCGAGTAATGGCACGTTATTGAACATTGGCCGCGCGAGTATCGTCATCAGTGAAGCTTACGCATCACCGGCCATCCTTTGATATATACGCGCACTTCGTTAATTGTGAAAAGCGAAGTTATTGGATATCTCGTTTCGCGTAATGCCAATAGCCACCCCCTCCCCCCACCTCCACGGCTTTGAAAAGCAGAGGCTGAACGTTCAATAGGTATAGTCCCTGCTTCATTTCTCCGCTACTAACTACGGGCGCCGTCCCTTTCGGTCCCGACAATGAGAGGCAGAGGCGTTTTTACGTCCCCCGCGCGGCCCGCTATATCTCCCGCTTCGCCGGGGAAGATTTTTCCTGCCTTCTTGAAGCAGGCAGCGAGTCGATATTAGGATATGCCGATATATATCGGCGAATGTTGCCGGAAATTATGGGATAAGGAACATCTCTCCCCTCAAGGTACTCCTACCTGCGGCCGTATTTTTTAAAAATACAAACCTGTAATTTCACATTAATGACATGTTTTACAAATGATGAAACAGAAACACTGAGGCTTTAATCATCAATCGCCGTCGTTTAACTTAAATCATTAATCGTACAAGAGTTCATTCGACGATGATCGGAATCGATATCTCGTGATTCTTGTATATGATTAATAGTAGGAAAGAGCGCGTCTAATTGGCTACATTGTAGCGCACTAAGAATTCATGATCTTGTAAGAACCAATCGTCAATTAATGGAAAGCGATTATTTCCTTTATTATAACAGGATTACTAATTGATTATTGGTTTTTCGCAAAAACATCAGGCATGTTATTAACAGAATGTACACACTTACTCACATGTAGACAACCAGAGACTCCTCCTCCTTCTTCATTATAATTTGCATAAACTGTCATCCATCGTGGATTAATGATAACGGCGGGTTTCACCGGATGTAAAGTAATAAGTACATGCATGAATATACATATGCAGGCATGTAAAGTGGATCAGAAAAAGTGATGCGTCCCAGGCATCATCGAGAATGCCAACTCGGCAGTTGTACGAAATCGAAGATAAGCGACGCGCGACGCACCGCCGGTCTCTCGCGAGATTATCGCGATTAAATCCGTCTGTATCGATAACAATTTCGCTTATCGCTCAACGCGACCGCCTACGCCTCCAGGGAGATATATGCACCGATATAAGAGCGGCCGGTTATCGATACTTCGTCACGTATATATATAATATATATATGAAATATATGGCCAGTTATCGTTAAATCGTAATTAATGATTCGCGTTACGAGAATAACGACGAACGTAACCGTTGAACCGGGGGCGCTTCTACAAATACACGTGCGGGATAAAAATTAATGGATGGAATAATCCCTTTCATTAATCACATTGTGTTGCAGTCCTTTCGCGAACGGCTCCCGGGCGCCCCGTTCCGGCAAAAAAACACGTTCAATAATTCGATCATTATCGCTCCTCATCAGGATGGGAAAGGTCCGCCTCGTTTGCGAATTAAATTTTTAGTTATACAGTGGCGGCCGAAAGTGCGCACTCACATAGAGGCGTCCTCCGCGAAGGAGAAATAGAAGCAAACAGCGTCGCGAGAAGCGCCGCTTGGCAAACGACGGTGGAAGAACAATAATTTTTAACTTTGCATCATTATTCATACGCGGCTCATCCCATTAGCTTAGCCTATTTTGTCGCGCCATTGCATTGTCCGACGCCATTATGCAGAAAACCGAGGCGACAGCGTTAGCATTAACTTTACATATACAAGAGCCGGTGCGCGCAAAGCGCTGACATCTCGGCGGTATATTGTCGCTCGGCAAACAAGGCTATTGCCAAACTATGCTTGCGCGACGCTTATGATTTGATAATGGCTTAATGCTTGTATAGACATATATATGCGCGCGTGAGTACGGCGTCCGCCATGCAACCTGTTACCGCAACCACAATTAATTTACCAAGTTAAGACGCCAGTTATGTCATCGTCGTTCTCGATACCAGTCATGCCATTTCACGCGCGCGCTGCGCATTTCGCTTTTCTCTCAACTATGTCTAATTAGCCGCGGCTCTATGTGTTTAGTGTGTTAGCCACCTCGTGTTTAAACGCTCTAATTTCTACGTTAGAACCGCGCTTATCAGCTGCCTGCATGCCTGAACGACGATGGGAACGTTTCTTTCAGCGAATAATGGAAACGAGAAACGTTTTCTTTTTCGTGCCGACGCCAATAATTTAATATCGTATATGTGTGTATGTACATGACCTTTTCAAATCGACCCTAGCGATATCGCGTTACGTGGACAAATTTTCTGCACTTTTACGTCAGCGGACGTATATGCGCGTATTCTCGCGAAACGAGAGAACGAGGAGGAAAATTTAATTTACGGACTCGTTAGGCGCCTCCGCTCTTCATTGTTTGTTCGTATACGCTGATACTGACAGCACGTAGCAAGTTCTCCAAACATTCCGCCGAAGAGCACCGCGCGCGCGCGCACGCGTTTTTAATATTTCGATAACCGAAGCTATCGCGAGGACGGATCCGAACGGTGATACAATCAACGGCCGCGCGGCACGCAAGGTCGCGCCTATACTCGTATAGAAAGGAGAAGCAAACCGTGTATCCTGCCTACAAACGGGGTAAATATGTCGCTTCACGCACGATATCTGCTCCAATTCTTCGATCGCTCGCAGAGCGACGGAAAAGTAAAAACGATGAAAGAAAGGTTTTATTTCAGACTCGCGATAGATTCGCCAATTTTTAAAACAGTATAATCGAACGTATGACCTTATAAGTATATATATCGGCATGCTTATCCTTAAATGCCAAAAATGCATTTTCCCCCCGAAAGAAACACGCATTATTTCGTGACGTATCATACAATCGGTGTGACTACGACGTCTAAATAACCCACGTTCCTCCTCTCATCGAGATTTCAGCCTGCGTCAACGTCTGTCGATTGCGCTCGTCGTTTCCACGCGCTATATACGAGAAAGACAAATAAGTACCGGCCCCGTCATCGAATCGATTAATAATCATTCTGCCAGTTTAACTCATAAAGTATAAAGACTCATCTCGTTAATGTTCCATATATGCAAAGTATATTTCGCGCCGTCGCAAAATCGCGATTAACGCGAGTGTGCCGGTCAAATTGTGCGAATCGAATCGGTATATATAGAGCTTAATGATACATGCAGTGGTCAGACAGCCATTACAAAACGGTATTATGCGCGGCGTGCATTTGACGATTGCAGTGTTTGGATTGACGTTATTCGCCGTCGGTACGTCAATTAACGCTTTTCTATTGCGTTTGTTGTAAGAGAGGAAAATAGGTACCGAATTAACGGATATTGCGCACATTCGTCGAGTATTCGCGATCAAAACTTCGATAAAATCTATTGATAAAGTTCCTAGTACGAATGCGTATTAATAATCAGGTTTCACCTTCGTGCACAATCGTGAACTTCAAAATTTCAAGTACACTGAGAAAAGAATACTTAAAAATTTATTTGTGGAATATAATATTTCACAGAAATAAATCTTATATTTCACAAATAAATTGTCAAGTATTTTTTTTCTCAGTGTTTTTGTTGAGAATTCAATATATCGCGATATTTATTTTGAACATTATTTAAAACATTATGTTATTATATATTGCGTTGTTATATTATATAAATATAGTACATTCAATTGTGGCTATCTATTTCATAAAGTATATATTGCATGTATATTCCGTATTATATTTTTTTAAATGGAATTCTACAAACAAATGTAATTACGCGGTGCACGGCAAAGGGAAAGGACGTTAAAGTAAATGTGGGAATTATGTTATCAAAGCACCTTTACACGTACATACACGTTGTACGTTAATCATCACGTTAAGAGATAAGATCATATATCAATTTGTACTAATTTCACCGTTCTAATATATTTTACGTTAACCCATAAAATTATTCCATCGACTATTTATATGAATAAAGTATAGCGCTGCTTTTTTTTCTATCCGCCCGATGTATATCCGCTCGCTTTTTCATTTTGAAAATTTGGCGCTATTTACATTTCGATCATTCACGCCCATTGGACAATTCGCCGTCGGCCGGTAACGCGGACGTAAACGCATGCACGTCCGATGCACGTCGCACGCATGAACGGAATCCGTGATCGATAAACATATATAGATCGCGGCGCACGAATAGAGAAACCCGGGCGATAGGCATGACGATAGTGAATCCTCGCTCTTGCAATATGTCGGAATCTACATTTCCATTTATATGGAAATTGCAAAATCACGCTTTTGTCCGATCAATTAGCGACGGACTATCGGCGGTACGTGAAATCGCGGATATCGCTTATTCGACCGACTAGGGGGGGGGGGGGGGGAGGACTGCTTCGGCCACGACAACCTGCGCAATCCATTATATCGCGGAAGATTACGGCAGGGACGCGAATGTAAAACGATTAATATCGGCGCCGGTCGCGGATATGATACATCGCCTCGATGTTAAGTGATTCGAGAAAAACGGGCGATGAACAAACAGACCGACCTATACGCGGTTTGTTATCGTCGTCGCTGCACACTCCTCGCGATTAATTAAAAGAATCGACACAGAGGATACGGGAGACGAAAATATAATTATGACATAAAAATTGTGTCGGGATGCGCAGCCACGTATTATAAATGAGAATAATCGTTCGTCACAAAATTCTTTCTCCCTTGCCTCCTCTCTCTTTCTTTCTCTTCTCGTCTCTTTTTCTCCCTCTTCTCCTTTTTTTCTCTTTAATACCAAAATGTCATTAAAACAGCAGCAAAAGTCAGAAAATATCACAGGTGAAGACGTATCGTTTATATAAAATTGTTTTTCTTTCTCTCTCTTCCTCTCGTTCAATTTAACGCCGAAAAGTGAGGAAAAATATTATTTTACGATTGATTTTTTACGATTAAAGTATCATAGATGACTGAAATATTGCGAAAAGCTTTATATCCCGCTATCTCTTTATCTTAATAACCAAGCTTATAAAATATGGACGAATAAAAATAATAATAATGCTGCTAGTCGCTAAAGTATAATTTACGTTCTAAAATACATTTTTCCATGCTACTTTTTTCACAATATAATATCAAAAGATGTTTTTGCATGAAAATCTTCGCTATTTGCAGTCATAAAACGATGTGTCGTGTGCACATGTGTTTTATAATGTAATATAAAAATAGATAACATAAATATATAACGTTTTGCCGAAACTAAACCGAGGGGAAATAAATAGAGCCTGCCGAGACAAATCCTGCCGAGGTTGTGAAAGCAAGTTCGCATGTAGGCGATACATGCACCGGCAAATCGATTAACGCCGACTGCGCGATGGTCAAAGCGGCGCGCACGCGGTAAAACTATGTCATAAGCATAAATAAAATATTTCGTCGAAAGTGACGACTACGGGGCTCGTAGGAGGCGAATGCGAAAAACAATGACGCGGGGCCGATTACGAATAACGCCGGCGAACGATGAATTGGCAGTCGCGAATTTTCATCTAATTACTCGCTGACATCATATCAAACCAAATATGTGCTTACGTAAACGCATTGCATCGATTTCCGATATAATGGAAGCTGCGTCAATCATTGACACAAAAGTGGCATGGCACATTATGGATGCCTTACTAATTCAGAATTCTTCTCGGAGAAGATAAAGCGCGTACAAAAAAAAAATCAGGCGGAATCTATAAAAGAGATACAATTTTTGTTTAAAAAAATCGTTTTACCGCGATCTTTTCTAGCGCACTGATATATGCATGTAATTATCATCATCTTAGTTATCCTTTTTCCATTTAGTTCCATACAAACTGGACGCGTACGTGCATCTTACACAGGTAGGTATAATAGGAAATGGTATAAAACATTACCTGGTTCAGTGATAAAGCGGTTATCTAAAATACCCGGTCTAAATGTTACCCGTCTAATCTCGCGATAACATTTTCATGTGTATTTCGTTCCGAAGGCCATTGATATGTTTCTTATTACATATTACATATAGCTGCGAGCTATACGAAAATAATCGAAAAAATGGAAACATGACAATATTCGAGTTTCGAATCTTATTACAAAGCTTTTTTAAAAAATGGAGTCTGAGAACTAACTCGCGCGGCACTCGAAGTAATTCAATACATTTTGAAACGTTGAACTTTGAATGCTGACATTTAATTTCCACGATATTAATATAACCAGCCCTAAATATCAAATTCATGTAACGAGGTTCTATAACAATACATATGCAACGCAAACATTATTCGGAATGCTCCGATTGTTAAAATTAACCGTAACCCGAAACTCTCGCGCAATCGAGGTGGAATTTTGCAAAATTGTGCCAAATTAACAGGAAAAGAGCAATCGCGAAGGAGTTTCGCTTTTACGCAAACTCTAATAATAAAATAATCACGGATCGAGCGAACGGTTTTTACGATTTTTCAATCGGACGTTTCGCGCGTAATATCCTAATATATGTTCGCAAATTGCATTTTGCCCGACCGTACGGGGTAGCCTCCGGGCCGTAGGATTAAATGCCGCAGGTTATGCAACAGGAGTATATCGTACTCGACTGCGGACGGCGCTAACTAATTCAGGGTCGAACGAATTCGAAACTTCGCGTTCGATATTAGCCTTCGAGACGGTCACGACGATCTTTACGGTGACCGTTAATAACCGGGACGACAATATGATCGCCCTTAACTCGTGACGAATGTGCTATCGCGTCGAATCAAGTTTTGCTTATGCGCAAAAATATCGAGAGAGAGAGAGAGAGAGAGAGAGAGAGAGAGAGAGAGAGAGAGAGAGAGAGAGAATTGCTGAATGCACTCGAAATCGATAATACGGAATATTCAACCGATGCGATGTCGCAAACACAAATATTTTGCGAGAATACAAACTGGAAACGCTATATATACACATTTCGAGAGGCGCGTAACGCGCGCATAATTCAGAAATATTGGTAGCGGGCGTATACACGCGGGCTGTAATATAATAAATTTACCGTCCTGTATATACCGAGCCCGCGCGTGTTATTATCTCCTTGTACATTATTATGTCCCATTCGCAACTGCCACATTTGAATGCCTACGAAATGAATACTCGCCTCGTTTAACCAGGTATCGACGACAATAATTAATATTTATGCTCGAGGCGAGCGAAGTGGCCTGTGTCGCACGGCGAACGTTCCCCGACGTCGTCGCCGTATACGGAAAGATCGAGAGGATTTATTAAGGATATAATTAAAAAAAAATAATAATAATAATAAGTTACCTCCGCAACGTTCCAAGATTAAGCCTTCAAAAAGCGCAACTTTTTCGAAACTCGGTAAAAACCTGCAGCGGACTTCTTTTTTTTTTTCTACGCCCGCCTTTGTGCGCGAGTGCTCCTTCAAAGAGGAAGGTGTCCCATTTCACGCGAACGATCCACGTCCTTCCACGCGCTCAAGTTGCTACATCGAACGGGGTTAAATATAAGTATAAAAGTTATATATATGAGAGAGAGAGAGAGAGCCTATAAGTTCGAAGAAACGTGTGTACGAGCGACGATATAGCGGTGGCAGTTGCCGGCGATAGCGTCAGTGACTTTAAACGTCGCCGCCGTCCCGACGCGGCCGATCGCTAATCGGCGCCACGTGTGTGTGAGATATTTGCGGACGAGTGTTCTCCGTGAAAGCGTTTCGCGCGTTCGTGCGTGCTCCGATCTGTCCAGAAGCCCGTCATCGAGATCGAGACATATCCCGCGCGATAAGCCCCGTGCATCGTCGATACTTTTAAATTCGGGCGTGGAAAACCGCGCGGCGCGGTCCTCGACGGAGATAAATAATCGGCGTCGTCAGCCGAATTTCGACGCGAGGGACGATCGGCGCTGATAAGAGCGCGATCGCAGCCGTTGGAATAAACAGGCGAGTTAAAGCGCGCGTTTCGCGATAAAAGTCGCGGTCTTCCCTTCCCCGCGCGGGAAGAAACCCGCGTTTCCACAGCCTTTCTCCTTGACGCGCGTCATCGTCGTCCGCTCCGAGAGGATCGTAGGCGGCGCGGCCGTGGGTCGATCCGCGCTCATTTACAAACGCCGATTATGCTTCATGCGTAATTACGAGACGGTCCCGCCCGCGCGGCGTGGCCGTCGGGATTCCGACGCCTGTTTGTCCATTACGGCGATCGATGTTATCGCGCGCTGATTATCGCACGGCACATTTCGCGGCTAAATACGCGAACGCGATCCGCGCGAGCCATGGCCTTCCGCCGAGGCGGAATAGTATACGGTAGAACGGAGAGCGTTTCGGTCTTTGGCTTAACCTGTGAGTGCGCAGCTTTTGCGCGTATATATATATATGTGCAAAGCGACTCTGCACTGCTCCTTATAAAGTTTGAATTGAAAACGCGCGGCTTTGTGTATAGAAATTAAAGGGTCTTCTCTATAGCTCTTCTGGATGCACAGAAACAAAGAATATGCTTGATTCGAAAAGATCTGTAGCCTCAACGTGGAAATCTTGAGATTATATTGCGATAAACGAAAGAAATGCTTGAATGAAGTCATTCATATATAGTTCAATTTAATAACTAAGAAAAAAAGTTGAAATTCTTAGATTGTTGCGTATATGCGAGTATATATATAAAAGTCTTGAGAGAATTGACGCTTGAAGTCATTATTTATTTAAAAAAAATACTCTGAATGCTGTACGAAAAATGGTTTAAGAGTTAAACCGCTGCTTCGTTAGTCGATTTATTTCATGCCATTTGATGAATAATCATTTAATCAGTTTAATGTAACAATGACAGCGAGATTTATTATTTCTAGTAGAGACTCACGAGCGAGAGAGTAATTTCGCGCGGATACCAAACTCGAAGCGGAGCGATTTTCCCCGCGGGAAAAGGAGAGATCGCGATCAGCGTATTTAGCATAAAGGTGAAGCTATAGCTATGTTAATGAGTCTCGCTCGGAGGCTCGCTCGCCGCTGACGAGTCAGACGACATGTATCCGAGTCAATTAGGAAAATCACCCGGCGAGAAAGTGCGCATCGGAGCGTATCGGTATTTCCCGATCGAAAGGGGGAAAAGAGAGAAAGAGATTCCTCTCGATCTTCGCGGAGGATCGCGCGCCGCGGATATGACAAGCAAGAGGGAGGTTTGACAGCTCGGCGATGCTGTCACGTTGGGGATGCTCCGACGTGGGGTCGCGACAGGCGGGAGGCGGGAGGCGGGAGGCGGCGGGAATCCGCATCCCGCGACCCGGGGCGAAGCCGACGGCGACGATGCCGGGCGCGCGCTGTAATAACTCTCGCCACTCACCAGGTGCAGCACGGTGTTGACGACCTCCCGATTGGACACCTGTCCCACCTCGATCAGGCCGATCAGCACGGCGAACTTGAGGCTGTCGTTCATCGCCATCGCCACCACCTCCTCGGGCCGCTTGATGTCACTGAACGGCGGGCTCTTTAGGTCCGCCATCGCGACGGACGGGTTATCTTTTTTTCTTTTTCTTTTTCAACGCGACCGCGAACCGCGTTCGCGCGTCCGCACTCGCGTGGTTGCCGGGGGGGACTACGATCAGGTTCGCACGAGGTTACGGGTCCTATCAACGGGAGCGTTTCGCCGTCACATGATAATACAACACAAATTGATCTGCCATGTTGGAAAGTGGGCACTGTTGTGAGGACTGCCAGCCGCGCCGGCCCGAATGTTCCTAGGGCAGCGACCGACACGCCGACGCAACGCGCGCGCCGACCGCGACGGCGACGCCACGCCGCGGCGCGCTGCCGAACCGTCCGTCCGCGGCGCGGGTGTCGGCGCGCTGCAGAATTTAGGACGCTCGACGATCTTTCGCGCGATAATGATCCTCGTCGACGTTAATTAAATCTCTTCAGAAATCTTAGCGCGCTAGCACGCGTACATTTTAATTCTTTCAACTTGAAAATTTTTTAAAAATGTTCAATATTGCTGACAGAGGAAAAACAAACACATAACAAATAAATATATAATAAATAAAAAGAAGTAATCTCAAATTATATATATGACGGTGTAATATTTACGTCAACTTTGGAATCATGTGTATTAAATGTTTCTCTAACTTTAAAAGTTTGTCTTATGTTCTATTTCTGCCAATGTGGATTAACGTTAATCTCGGTTAAACTTAGTTTTTATCTTTTTTTTAACTCTAAGAATTAGAAAAAGATAAAAAGGTAAGTTAAATCGAGATTAATCTACATTATTGGTAGAAATAGAACATGAGATAAGCTTTTATAAAATCAGAGAAGCATTTTAGTACCATATGATGAAACTAGAACTACCGGAGATAATCTACATTTATTGCTACCAAAGAAATCTTAGAAAGAAAAAGAGAAAAAAAAACAAACTAATGAAATTAATTATCTGTGTAATTTTAATAAAAGTCAAGGAAAATTGCAGAACTTTAGATGTTTTAAAAAAATGAGTAAAATTATTAAATTAATTATTTAAAAATGTCAAGCGGATTATTTTGACTTGGTATAGTTCTAAAAGATTTATTTATAACACAATAATTCTCGTAAATGTTAATTATAGTTCATTCTAAAGTTAAACCACAATCGCCAATAGTTTGTACAATTTAAAAACTTCTATCTTACGAAATAAAGAATGGCGCGATTAGGGCAAATATATGCATTTACATAGAATTGAAAAAGAATTAGGCTCTTTTTCGTTTCTTCTCCCATTCTCCGAATTCCACGCCTCGGAGATTCCGAGATTCGCCGCGAGTTAATCAAGGGAATAATCCCCGCGTTGCCGCTCGTCGTCTTATCGCGGCGACGGAATTCGCGACGCGCAAACCGAGCGACCAACCAATTCGACCGATTTACGGGTTCGGGGGTGGCCTTGATTGGCCGCGGCAGACCAGTGCCGCGCCCTAGCGGCAGCATTTCGCGTCGAGACCGCCGCCGCCGCCGCCGCGACGCCACTGACGCACTGACGCATGCACGTACTCCGATACTCCGATTTGAGGGCCGCCGTGTGCCGCCGTGGGTCACGGCTTCCGTCAAGAGTGCTCGGCTGCTCGGCTCGTTCCTCGTTCCCGTGGCGTTCGCAGCGGACTCGCAGGAAAAATGGCGACAGAGGAGCTTGACCGCGCTAAGGTACCACGAGAGAATTTTCTCGCTCGCTCGCTCGCGCCGATTTCCCGTTGCTTGACGCGACGAACGCATCCTCGGGCTTTCGTCGAACGGCCGGGACTCGCATCCTCCAATTCCGTGTGTCACTCCGTCGAAATACACTCTCGTTAGACGAATTTCCGCCTGGAGAACGTTTAAAAAGTTTCTCCAACTCTCGCAAAGAAGATCAATATATCTCAACTTGTTGCCTACGAATGGTTTGCTCCACCTTCTTTCTCCGTCTTTTTGTTGGAGCGTCTTTGACGTATACGAATGTGTACGAATACGATTAGTTGAATCTACGTAGCTGTGTCATAGATCCAAGGGTGTTGGCTCTCACGTATCATAACTGTAAACCGAATCAAGCTTCCTTTATCCATTTACAGTCTTTACTTCCTCTTTTTCTCTCTTCCTCTTTCTCTTTTTCTTTTTTTTCTCTGAGAATTGCAATGTAAACATATAATTTCTGTTATTAGATTGAGTCTATGCTACGTACGCTGAAGCTGTCAGGCCACGTTGGATTTGACAGTTTGCCTAGTCAGCTGGTGAACAAATCAGTGCAGAATGGATTCGTGTTCAACATTCTCTGCATCGGTACGAAGTGTTAACCATTTCAACAAATTCTACTATATGACTGTGTTATTACAGTCTCATTATGGACTACGTTTACACGGCTGCTTATAATCTGGTTCAATAACTGCTGTATACTATCTGCTCCAAAATTTTTCTTCCTTTGATTATTAAATAATCATTTAAATATGAACCTATTTTGATATTTAAAATATTTGAATCAATTTTTGATATTTGTGTACTAAAAAAGTTGTAGTTTAAATATCAAAAAAGGCTCATATCTTTACGATCAAAAAAGAAAAATTTTGGATTCGATAGTATACAATAATTATTAAACCGAATTATAAGCCGCCGTGTAAACGTAGTCAATGTTAAGCTAAATAGTTTGTAGTAATTAAATATTTAATATTTATTTATTTGAATATAGGTGAAACTGGACTGGGGAAATCCACGCTTATGGATTCCCTTTTTAACACCAGCTTCGAATCTAGTCCCAGTCCCCATAACTTACCGTCCGTAAAACTTAAGGCGCATACCTACGAATTGCAAGAGAGCAATGTTAGACTGAAGTTGACCATCGTCGATACGGTCGGTTATGGTGATCAAATCAACAAGGAAGACAGCTTCAAGGCAGTCGTCGACTACATAGATGCGCAGTTTGAAGCTTATTTGCAGGAAGAGTTAAAAATCAAACGCAATTTGGCAACCTATCATGATAGTCGCATCCATATCTGCCTTTATTTTATATGTCCCACTGGTCATGGGTAAGCATGCGTTGTACGACGTTATGAATTATTAATTATTAATAAAATACGAGAATTGCTCTAATTTCATTCCGTTTTATACTTTCAGCTTGAAATCCATTGATCTAGTATGCATGAAGAAGCTGGATACCAAAGTTAATATCATTCCAATCATTGCTAAAGCAGATACAATATCAAAGACTGAGTTACAAAAATTTAAGGTATGTGGCATTTTCGCTGAAATTATTTTCATTTACTTTATGCGTCTGTGTTATCTGTACCACAATCTTATTTGTTATAAATAATGTTTATATTTCAGAGCAAAATAATATCCGAGTTGCAAAACAATGGAATACACATTTATCAGTTTCCCACCGATGATGAAAGCGTAGCGGATATAAACTCCACCATGAATACTCATGTACCCTTCGCCGTCGTTGGCAGTACCGATTTCGTTCGCGTGGGCAATAAAATGATGCGTTCTCGTCAATATCCGTGGGGTACAGTTCAAGGTACGCGACTTGTAGATTTCATATTCGTTATTTATACTCAAAGAAAGGAGCTAAAAACATCAAATTTCCTTTATGTTACAGTCGAAAACGAATCTCATTGTGATTTCGTAAAACTACGCGAGATGCTGATAAGTACCAATATGGAAGATATGCGTGAGAAAACGCACTGCCGTCACTACGAACTTTACCGGAAAAAGAGATTGGAGCAGGTATGTTTCATTTGTCTGTCAGAAATTTCGCGAGAGTTATCTTTTTCCTAAAGTTTCTCGTGAACTTTCAGATGGGTTTTAGTGACGTTGACAGCGACAACAAGCCTGTAAGTTTTCAACAGACGTGCGAAGCGAAGAGATCCATTCACTTGCAAGAGTTGCAACAAAAAGAGGACGAGATGCGACAGATGTTTGTTGCTCGAGTGAAAGAAAAGGAAGCTGAATTGAAAGAGGCAGAGAAAGATGTAACTATTTTTTTATACATATCTGTATAAATTTCAACTCACTATATTTATTATTTCATTACAGCTGTTAATTGTTATTAATGTTTATTAATTTTTTTATTCATTATTAGCTTCATAGTAAGTTCGACAAGCTGAAGAAAGATCATACCGAAGAAAAGAAGAAGTTAGAAGACAGTCGTAAGAAACTTGAGGACGATATAATCGAATTCAATAGACGAAAAGCGCAGTTTGCGCAACAACCCCCACATCACACGCTGACGTTAGGCAAAAGCAAAAAAAAGTAAAACATTTCATCATGGCGATTACCTTTTTATACATTTAAATCATGACCATGCATTTTAGTTGCATTATTGAATAGTAGTATTATTATTTTAATAATATACCTGTATACCTGATATTATATTGTTTTATTTTATTATAGTGCATTTTATATAAAAAAGTATTCCGTATATATTAAATATATACCAAAAATTTTTCTAGAGATATACTCTAAGTCGCATATGTTTCGTATTATCTAAAAATAACTCTAATGAAAAATAATGTTTAACCAAACATATATATTTTTAAATTAATTTGTAATGAATTTGATTTTATACGAAATATATGTTTAGTATGCAAATAAATATTCTTGTCCTTTTTCTCATTTAATTATCAATTAAAAATGGTTTTAAAAATAGCAATATGTGAGAGTTTCTTACAAAAATAAGGATAATTTATAGCAAATATTTATGGACAACTAGCAGGAAATAATGCAGCTCTTTCGTTGTTTAATAAATACCCATAGGTATATCACGTATAGTATCAAGTGAAATGGAGCTAATTTTATTTTTGGAATCGTAAGATTATTCGGGGAAAGGTAATATTTAATGAAAAGTAATGCTATTTGAAAGTTGATATTGGGATCCAAAAGTGCATGGTGGTCTTATAAAACTTGCAGAAACATCTTACTGTCAGGTATTTTATTGTTCAACAAAATGTAACAACCGACATAATAGTTTTGAACTTAGTTGAATAGATTAAGATAATGCTGCATACAATATATTCTGCATATTAGACAAAATCTTAAAATTTGCGAAAGCCTAGTGCAGTTATTATGAACAAAGACTAAACGTATGTATATATGCGGTACAATGCTATTATGGCTGCGGTCCACTTGACGCTACAAATGTTTCGAAGCATTCCTCTTCTCTTTTCTTTCAATGAAGAAAGAAGGAGAAGAAGGACGCTCCAAAGAATTTGTAGCGTCAAGTGGACCGCAGCCTATAATACTTCACTAATAGCCGAATAATTACGATGAAACAGTATTGCAGTAGACAATAATCCGTTTTAAAATACGTGTTTATCAATTATACCGCTTCAGTATTTTATTATAAATAACCCAAATAAATTTACAACAGTTTAATATAATCAAAACACAATTCCTTCTATTTTACGCGCCACTATATTGAGAAGTTTGAACGTAATCTGTAATAAAAAGGCGCTTAACGAGTTATATGTATAAATAACTTATTAGGTATATACGGATTATACAGTTACACGCAAAATCCGCGGGTATTACACATTAACAAAGTATAAAGCAGGTACGATTAACTTAAATCTGTCGATATGTCAGGGCGATGTATTATTTACAAGTTACATAATATGGCGAAAATTAGTTTAATTAGGCAGGGCGGTTTAAAATTAAGAAAACAACTCCCCTTCGCAAAGTAATCGTATCTGCGTAACATAAGGCCCTGTATATCCAGTAGTATAGCTCGCTAAACTTAAGCTTATTGCATTTACAGTGCAAATTGCAATTTAACACTGATTCTATTTCGCAAAGGATGGAACGCCGTGAACGGATTATTTCGTAAAAAAAGATAATTCGTAAAAGACATCGATTCGTGAAACACAACCACAATCTTCCGACGTAAACTGACGACGCAAACGATAAACGGATCACGGACGACGGATTTAATTAGCTTCAACGGGCCGACATTACTCGTCGCGTGTTTCTTTGCTTTGGTATTCCTTTGCACACTGTGCTCTTGCACCTCTGTAAGCGGAATAATTAGATGGTTTAATTACCTCGGCAATACGCCAATCAATTATCTCCCTTAGCCTACCATAGAGATATTTATATAAAAGTACAAAACATATATGAGGGTGTATGTGTATGTGTATCGTGGCAATTATCATGAAGCACTTTACACGTTAGGCGATACAAGTTGTATTAGATATTAATCGAATGCTAATGTGTATCTATAAATTTCAGGATCGGCTGAAGTGAGAGAGTCACAAGCTCGCAATAGATTACAACTCAAATAAAACACTGCGAAAAAAAAATTGATAACGTACATTTTAAAAAGCGCTCTTAGATACGAACATACCATTCTTTGATGATATATGATTACGTGATACAACTTATGCGCAAAGAAAAATTCACTTATCGAACTTATGCAAATTATATACGTTGTAAGCGATTCCTGTTCAGATGTATAGGAAGTAATACACACACAGAAGATTAAGCCGATCCTGTCGATTATTATGATATAAGTGCCTGATCGCGTGCTCGCCGCAAAATATGGCAGTGCACTGTAAGAATATATTTATAGGATATATAGCAATGACCAAAACGCAATTGAAGCCCGAATAGAGTTAAATGTTAAAAGCTACGTTACAACATCCAATAATAAAAACGTAACGATCTTATCCAAGTTCGGCTAAATTTTTATAAGGCCGCTATTGTTACTTCAAAGAAAAATAGTACATCGCAAAGAAATTTCCTGAAAAGGAAAAAAAAAAGATTAATCGATCTTTTTAAGGCATGACACGGATGATTTTCTACCTGAGATTTTAATTGCACTTTTATTCTCTTTTATTGCACGTACAAGCGTTGGTACGCTTGAGCTTAAGTGGATATTTATTCGAAAATTCTTATTATTATTATTTGTTTTATTATAAATATAATGATTATCGTGACGACACAGTTCCGAAAATAAAGTTTGGTCATTGCGGTCTTAAACGCTACCATTACCGAGGTGCAGCGCGCTTCCTGGTCGAAGAACTTCCGGGTAGACGCTGCAAACGTTAGTGCCTGAAGGGGTGATTCGCTTTCATCTCGATGAAAGCACATATAGTTGTTTCGTTGACGCGATAATGCGATAAAAGACCGAATAGTCAAAGTCACTCCTAAATCGCAGACGCCGATCTTAGATACAGAACTCTGACTATTCGTCGCCTCTCCTTAAAAAAATCGCGGCGTGCTGCGCGTCTGCGAGGATACTCTTCGACACCTGCATGCTCTTCAACCACCTGACATGGACGTAGTAAAAATAGCGATCCCTGTGCTTCTATATACCGGTGATCGACGTGCGTTACGTGATTACACACGTAACAAATTGTACGCGCAATTCGGGATGTACGGTAGGTACGAGAGTGGGTAAGAGGTATCGTTGCGAATAACCGGCGTATAAGGCGGTGCGTATATACCGGTGGATTTCTCGCAAATAGCGTATATGAGTATCGGAATGTGCATGAAGTGACCCCGCGAGCGCTTAAAGGCGGCTCCCCGCGGGCGCCCCTCTTCCCTCAAAATCGCCAACTCATCGAACGTAGTTGGCAAAGAAGGAATGTATCGTGCGTGAAAAATCGTGCGATGATGCGTATTACCGTCCTTACGGTAACCCGAGCTGCCACGCGTCGTTTCACCGCGCGTCGCTTGACGCACAACGGGGACGGGCGGCGTCTAATCGACGTGCCCGGGGGTTGCGATAACGGTACACGTATTATACGGTGTGTACCGGGATATATCAATTCGCACGTGCGCCAAGCGTGCGCGAGCAGGCTTCACGCCACGTGGGGCCCGAGGCCCGCGCCGCGTGATCGTGGGCGCGTGATTAGGCACTACGTGCTCTCTCAGGCTAGCGACCGACGTGAGAGGTTCGGCTCCGACGGCGGGCTGCGATACTTGGCGCGAATGTGCAAGAAGCTGTCGTGCTTGGTGCCGCGAGCGGGTGGCGGCGTGCCCTCGCGGCTGAGGACCCTCACCTGACAGGGGTCGTGCCTCGCCAGAAAATGCTCCAGAGTGTCCCATCCACCGCCCACTCTCACCATCATGTGTCTCCCCTTGAGAAGCTGCAAACACGTCAACGTCATTAGTGGCTGGCAAGGGTCATCGCGACATGATAGGAATAAAGAACAAGGGAAAGAGATCTCAAGATTCGGGGAGAAGAAAGCTCCCTGCGGAAGTTTTAAATGACGGGATATGATCTCGAGGGGCAATTCGAAATATTAAACGAAAGCAACTCGTCTTTAGGATTTTTATAATATCTAACATATAATATCAATTTTGTTAACGACCGGTATTCAGTCTGTTTTTATTTCAAGACTGTCTTAAGTAATGTCTTAAGATGCTAATACGGCTCTGTGATTTATAACATCTTAAGATTATGCTTAAAACAATCTTAAATACAAAACCTGAATAGCGGCCGTAATTAATTTTGCAAAAAAGGATACAAGTTATACATGACGAAGATGGATGTACTTACTCTGATAAAAACGTTACGTCCCGCGATATGGTAGCGACCTTCGCCGACTTTGCGTACCTTCAGCTTGGAGCACTTGTTCGACGAGCATTGGCAGAGTCTCTGGACGGCCTCGGTGGCTCTTCGCACCTGTAAGCAGAGAGAAGCACGCAATGCTGGAGATATCGAGAGAGGTGCGCTCAAAAACGAAGAGATACGGGGGGTGTATTCAGACGGAGAGGGTTTTTTTGTTTACCGCGCCCCGTCCGCCTTCGTTATTGTCGGACGAACGAAGAACGATCGGCTGTCACGCGAGATAAATCGCTTCGACATGTCGTCGCAGCGAGAAGCAAAGGGCCGAAGAAGATAGGCCGGTGCGTAACTTCCGCCGCTAGGCATGCGGGAATCCGACACACGCGCGTGCAGATACGTGCGTGGAAAACGTACACGAGAAAAACGCCGATTCCCACATCGTCCTTTTCGTACATCCTTTCCTTCTCCTATACGATAATGATTATAATGCAAGCGCAACGTCTGCAATAACACGTATAGGACTAAGGTTTTCTCAACGACATGCGAATATATGACTGAAACAACGCGTGCGTGGAATATACATCAGTAAAGCTACATTAACATTAATAGGAAGATTATAAATTATTCAATCTTCCGCATATGCATTTCCTCGTGCGACACGGAAAGAAGGCGGCGCTCTTCTGCATTGCACAGTATTATTTTAATCCTTGAATATTGGAGTTCCGTTCCCGGGAGGGAAAAGCTTCTTCGGTAATTCGAATCTTGTTGGAAATTAAATGTGACACGATGCAACCAACAGATATTCCTGGCAATATCATTGAATATAGAAAACTTTTGCAGACTTGTGCAGAATGCACTCGAAACTTCAAAATATCACAGTATCTACTACTAAAATTGTAACTATTGTAAGTAAAAGTGGGACATTCTGATACCTTGCGATCAAGTTCTGTTATCGGTCCCGTGTGTTCCGGTGGCTCGGCCGGCGACGGTGATGGCGAGCTCAACGGCGACGGCACTTCGTCGGGATCTTCGACGCTTCCGCGGGACCAGTCGTCCTCGGTAGTATCACTGGGCACCCCGTCACTTCCGGTCGGCCCGTTGTCGCTAACGGACCTTCGCATTTCAGATTCGTGCGTAGCACCAGTCACCGGGTCCAGCCATCGTGTTCCCGTTGTCGTGACTTCTGACGCCGAGCTATAATTACGATATACGATCTATGTCGAGTGACTGAATAACTTTCACAAAATATTATTACTGCTATGTCGGAAGTGTCAACGAGAAGAACCGAAATTTTTGTATATCTTTATGATTTATCGAAGTGTTCGGACATGAAAATAAATCTTATCTAAACAATTCAGTAGAGCGAACGGTACAGCCGAGTATTTATAGAATAATACAATGTAACGCTTTCAGCGCATGCCGGAAACCTCGCATATATTATAAAATTCAGCCACTCCTATATAGAGTTGCGCGACTCGAGGTCTCCTTCGCGGTAACAGCACGCAGAATTGCCTATTCAGTCAGCGACTGTTAACCCAATGGGGAAATGTCTCTCGTCGTAAACGAGCCGGGATATATGAAGTTCTGGGCGCTGTTCCGAATGCGACGCGCGTAAACGAAACAGAAATTATGCGAGCGCATAACATACATGCATTATACATTCCGTAACGGTTAAGTTTCGATTTCTTCTCGTCAACATCGTCGTCGCTTGTCAACCGTTACGTTGTAAGTAACGCATTAGTATTGTACGCAGGCTCGGTTGTAAGAGCGAAGTGAGCTCTTATGTCCATTTCTATCAATGCAGATTAACTTTAATCTCGGTTTAACTTACTTCTTATCTTCTTCTAATTTTCAGAACTAAGATAAGATAAAAAGTAAGTTAAACCGAGATTAAAGTTAATCTACGTTGGTAGAAATAAATATTAGAATAATCCGTGATCGTTCATTAAAACCTAGAAATTACGGCTCGTTTACCTGCTGTGTTTGATCTTCTCCGGTGACGGCCTGGGTGTCGCGGTCGGCGACGGTGATTTGAACTGCCAGGAGACAAGACTGCTGTGAGATATACCGCTATCGGACAAACAGTGAAGATCCCTTTCCTGTTCCGCCGCGATTTCCCTCTCGAGTTGCACGAGCCCGGGCGGCTCCAGGGAATATCTGGCCGCCAGTCTCGCGACTTCCAGCAGACACAGCACAACATTCCGTGGTTGGCCGTGCAGAACTGCAAAAAAAATGGAGCGCGCTATACATATATACATTGTATATAAAATGAAAAAATGTTTTATTTTATCATATTAGAATTCATTTATTATTTATACATTTTTATTATCTAGCTTTATCGTCTCCGCGATTTTGTTCAAGACAACGTGCACAATAAAAACGCTTTTCTCAAGGCGGCTTCGCGCCACGCTCGATTACGTCGTTACGTTATTTACGTAACCGCACTGTTTGTTTTCGACGGCAATTAAAGTTGATTAAGCGAGAAAGTCCCGTCGTGCGCCGATCTCCGAAGAGACGAAGATTCGCTCCACTTTCCTCGAAGTCGCGCGCGCAATCCGCGCGACGATCACTCTCGCTCCTCGCTCCCGCTACGGATTTGCATATCTCGTTTCACGCCGGATCGTAATTTATACGGCACACGTCCCTATACACGCGCGTCCGCCACGAGATTGCGCGAGTCAATTACTATGTTTCCGCTAATCGCCGCTCGTCAACTTAATCGGGCGCGCACTTAAATCTCATCCGCGTTGAAAGTCGTCCGATAGAGCGAACGGCTGCGTCGCGCGTAGCCCGCCCGCCTGCTTAATTCGCATGCATTAAAATTAATTGCGCCCAAAGGCTTTACCGAGATCGTCGCTTTCGAAGAGAAGATTCTCGTGGACGCCCAGCCGCCGGCAGAATTGTATAAAGTTCTCCATGTTGTCGCGGGAGAAGAAGCTGCGACGGGCCGCGTTCTCCCAACAACGTCCACGTATCACCGGTACCGGCTGCAACAACGTTTCTCCATGTTTCTGCGAGCGACAATCTCCGAACTTTCATTCAACACATCAAAACACAATTCCTAATCGCAAAAAACTCGCTTCGTGATATATTGTATACTTAAATAAAATTAAATGTCGTTGCGTGTAATATAAGATAATTCCAAGAGAGAAATATTACACACTGTTGAATATTAAGGGATGGAATTTAAATCAATACCTTGAATTAAATAACATTTTGTTATTTTTAATTACCACGTGTGTGTCAAAATTTATTATTTTAACACAAAACAAAGTATTATTTTAACTTTATTGATTTAGTTAAATGAACAGTGTTTCGGTTAAATTAACGATATATTGAGTATAGGAGCAGCGGCGACTTATAAGGAATGGTTAAAAATCACTCAAATTGAGTATAATTTGACACTACGAATTTAACAGTGTGTTGTTTGCAGAGAACATCTTGTTAATGCAAAAACATGTGAAATCTAAGCTAAGAGGTGCAAAGTGATTTGTAATATACTTACCCCCTTCGCCCGTCCAGCCTCTATCGCGGACCTCGCCTTTTCCTGGATAATTCTCGCCAGTCGACACACAATCACCCCATTATCAAGCACGTCGAAGAAATTGTCACCCGTTATATAATCCACATCTGAAATTCGAAGATTGCGAAATTAGCGATAATTCGCTCGCGCGCACGCACGAGTCTCCCTCGGCATATAAACTGCAAGTATCTTTCAATGACACTCAAGTGGCTCGATGAGCTGGTATACGTCGTAACGAAAAAAATAACACGCCATTCGTGCCTTATTCAATCCTCTATCCGCAAGCTATTGTAAATGATTATATACATCACGTCTTATCTATTCTCTCGATCAATGTAATTACGATGCGCGGATTTCTCTCAATGTTCCGCGCAAGCAATCATTTATATCGTGTCATTTATTTATTATACAATCAACGAAAACAGCGAGTAACAGTCGGTAGTTGAAAATCAGTGCTCGACTTTGCTTCGCGAAAGCAGCTATTCGACACGATCGATCGACAACGTGATTGTATAGTAATCGTATCGTAAGTGTACCAGGCGCAACGGTGATTCGACCATGTATCGAATGTCGATCGACGAGCCGGTTTGGTCGGTCGGAGAGGCCTGTTTGACGAAACAAATTTACTCCGGGGACCGGGGAGTGATCGTGCGGCAAATCATTTATCAGTAGCGCGCGACGCGCTCAAGGACGACGCGTCTTAATGGGCGATCGGCAAGATTGGCAACTGGAAAGACAATCGGTCTAGGTCGAACGGCTGATTCATCGTTATACCCGCCGAGATCCCGATCTCGGTTCTGGTCGCGTCTCGTGATTTTCAGAGGGGAAAAAGGGCGGCACTTTGTAAAGCCGCGACGCGCGTCGGGAATCGTTGATCTGTGTATACGGCATGGCGCGGGTCAAGCGAAAAGCCAGTCAGGTCGCAATACTCTCACGATAGGTCGACTCATGCGTGACTATAAAATCGCTTTAGTTTCGTTCGCTGATGCCGTAGGTACTAAGCGCATAGATCAAGGACACACACGTTCCACTTTTCCGGATAATAAAACTTTCCAATATCCACATTCCAACCGAGAGGAGAGCTCGCGAGATTTCCTGATAAATATTTCATGAATTCCGACTTTCTCGGGGGAAACGAGCCGATCGATCTTTTCGGCCCCCTGTTTGTCTTGAAATTAGGCAAATTATCTAAAATCTCCTTGGCGAAGGAAATCTTCCATTTCTATTCTCTTTGTTCAACTTCAACGTGCAAGTCAAAAGCTCAAGATCACGCGCGTTAATCCAAGTCTCTTCACATCGTTAGCTATCATTAATTACCGTCCCTACCACTTATATCTCTCACATCCGTACATTTTACGGATCTTAACAAGAAGCCTCATGCGCCTTGACAAATTATGTAATTTTCCCCGCAAAGAGAGACGCCTCTATTCTTATTCTCTCCGTTCAGCTTAACACGCATGTTAATTATGTACGTTAATCCGTGTCTACGCTCGCCATTAGTTGTTATCTATTACCGGCCGCGCATTATTTATTGCCGTCTCTTTTCCGTATTCGTTATCCCTTAGCAGTTCATATGCGCGCGAACACAGCCATACGGTAGATGATAGAGTGAGCGCATCTGTGTGTGTGTGCGCTCACCGTCGGCCGTTATCTATTACCGCATCCTGTTTCG
This sequence comes from Temnothorax americanus, assembly GCF_048541705.1. NCBI lineage: Eukaryota > Metazoa > Arthropoda > Insecta > Hymenoptera > Formicidae > Temnothorax > Temnothorax americanus. The sequence goes on from NW_027509559.1 coordinate 602,976, forward strand.
ATCCGTTAGATCTCTCGTTTTAGGATACGAACGTACGTGGTAGCGCGCGCTACGATCGTTATCCGATTATATTTATCGTACCGAAGATGTCGATAGATACCGGAGCAATTGAATTTCACCGGATACGTAGACGGGAGATAGGCCAAGGTCTTTTTTCCTCTCGGAAAACTCCTCCGCGATTTTCACTTCTTCGCTTCGCGTTGTAAATCACATGCATGTACGTGATTTATTTTTATTATCCAGTTTTATATTATCGAAGTTATATCCAAGTGGAGCGTGTCGGCTCCATCTAAAAATCGTAGAAACGTATTATATAAATTTTATAGCTAAAGGAACATGATGTTAAATACTTTTAGATTACAGTAACATCTTTGATATCGAAGCTGCAATATTTTGTTCACGTATTAAAAAATACAAAGTATAAAACGCGAAATATAGAAATCCGTGCTCCACTTAAAGACGCTTGAATTATCTCGAATGTCAATATCTCCGATATACATGTCGTTTCTCTCTCTCTCTCTCTCTCTCTCTCTCTCTCTCTCTCTCTCTCAGGGTGAAGCGGCCGATCGATGCGGCGAACCTAAGGAAAACTCGCGGGGTCGCGACACACGATCCCGTAGACATCCCTATATAGATATAGAGCGAGCACGATGGGAAATAGGAACTAGGTTGGGCCCTGGCGCAGCGATAGTGCCTCGTAGATATGGATGGTAATGAGAACTCGCGAGCGCGGGCTCGTGACTCGACCCGGTAACAACAATGGGGTTGGCACCGGGAGCACGATGAAAAGAATTAGGTTTTAAACGGCTGGTCCGCGTGTGCGGCGCGGAATCTATCACGTGGCACTCCACGGCCGGCATGCGTTGCCGCGCGTGTATCGAAATTGTAGATCATAGACACAAAATCGAGTCTATCAGTTAATCAATATTGACTCCACAATTCTGAGTAGGTCTTGGTCTATTGAGTCTATTCTATTAGACATATTCGGTCCAGCTTCCTCTTTATGAACATTTGCAATAATAGAATGTTTCGTGTAATGTATAGGGTTGCCAATACACAATACTTCCAATTTGAAGGTCTAGGAAGCAGATTACAAATTTAAAATTGGCGTATGAGATGAGAGATCGAACCCAAGATCTGCTGCTCTCTCACAGAACCACGCGACGTCGTAAATAGGTTCCATGTTCTCCCAAAAACAAACGGATTGAAAAGAATTGATAAGAGAACTCGTTTCGCGATAGCTCTATCTAGACCTCAGAATCTCAAGAATTAGCCCTACGAGCAATCGAATCCTGTCATACAATTATGTAGACATTGTAAAAATAATCGAAAAATCTGCAATACAAAGTATCAGAAAATTGCAGTCTTCCTTGTTCGATTGTACAAGTCTGGAGATATTACCGTATATAATTTTTTTAAAGAACGAACATTCTTGAACGGATTAATTTGATGGCTGAACAGAAAATGACTTTTATTAGCTGCGAATAATGGGTTGAGAGACCAGACTCAAACTTGAGCACGTGCAATAAGGAGTTTCCGTCGTGCGGGAAACTCGGTCACCCGGAACTACGTAAGGCGATCGTGTTCCCCGTCACCGATCCAGATATATATGTCCGTGGCATTATGTTCCCTGTCTCTCTGACGTGACTTTAGAGCACTATTTTCCGAGGCGTCGCGACGCCCGGACAAATCCGTCATCCAGGGGCCCAAGTCGTCGGTGTCGTTAACAGCGTCGGCGCAGCTTTTATACGATATATAAAAAACCTGCACAACGACGCTTATCGAACCGATAGTTGTCGGTAAGCGTGTACAGAATATGGGCCCAGATATCTGAGAATCTCGGGCGACGCGCGAATTATGGAATTTAGGGAGCGAAACGCGGCAGACCTCGCGGTACCTCGATGTTACGAGCTTTCTTTCGGATATTTATAAGTGAAAGCTAACACTGTTAAATATTAAAGGATGAAATTTAAACCACTATCTTGAATTAAATAACATTCTGTTATTTTTAACTACCATGTATGTCAACATTTATTATTTTGACAAAACAGTATTATTTTAACTCCATTAGGTAAATTAACAATGTTTTAGTTAAATTAAGAGAGTAAGAGCAGTGGCAACCTATAGGAATGGTTAAAAATGTCTCAAATTGAATATAATTTGATACTATGAATTCAACAGTGTATTGGTCAAGCGTTTTCAACAATATTTTAGGTGCATCAATAGGTATATCGAAATCCTCCGTTTGTTTCACGTTATAAGATAGCAAATTCCGCGTGCGACAGTTAATGTCAGCAAATCGTGGCGTTCTCCGTGAGATAATTTCGTCGACGTCAAGCATTGTATATTGTACTTGTATACATTGCATACTAATAATTAATAAAAGTTATCCGTATTATGAGAAAGAGAGAGAGAAAGGAAGACAATCTCTCCGTCTTCCGCATTATGTCATTCACTATTTACGTTTTCTGTCATTGTTTATGCCACTCACGTGTATAAGCGACGATATCGAGTGTGAGTCGAGACCCGAAGATTCACGACTGTAAGTTGAGCGAACGTTAAAAATTCGAGTCGGAAGTCGAAACGTGATGTGAGAACCGAAAGTTGAGAAGTGACTGAAATCTACAAACGTACATCCAGTCAGTTGCATCAGGCGTAAAGTTCTTTTAATCGTCACAATTCTCCGAGTATGATGTGCACTGTTAAATTCATATAAGATCAAATTATGCTCAATTTGAATCATTTTTAATCATTCCTGTAAGTCGCCACTGCTCCTACCTACTCAATATGTCGTTAATTTAACTAAATTAATAATGTTAATTTAACTAAACTAATGGCGTTAAAATAATATTATTTGGTCAAAAAAACAAAAACTTCGACACAAATGGTAGTTAAAAATAACAAAATGTTATCTAACTCAAGGTATTGGTTTAAAAATGTCATCCTTTTTACTATTTAAAAGGGTGTGCTCGCGTTTTTCTCGCATCTTAAACTTCGCGGCCTTAATCCTCGCGGCCGCGCTGACCGCGATTTTCAGTGCAATGATATGCGTTTTACATAATACGATTAAGGATACATGGCATCGAAATCGGCGCGCGGTTATCGATCATCGAGTGTCGAATGAGTAAGATATGTTGTATATCGCCGATTCGAATAAAGATACATATGATATATCGTCCTCCGCTCGAGCCGCGCATAAATTTCACGACGCGGGCTTTACAGCCGACGACGTGCCGCGGCGAAAGGAAGTCCTTCCTCCGACTCTTATTGGTACTGACATCCGCCCTTCTCGTTTTCTCGCGATTGCTCAACGTCCGAGACTCGTCGCGCGCGACTATATGTATACCGTGACCCGTATTTTCGTCAAATCCTTTGGTGGTTCTGTTCCATTTTAATGCCGGACTGCCGCCCGTCTCTTAAGGGCGATATCTTCAAGTTTCTTTTCGAGCTCTGTGCTCGTGAATGTCTCGATTATATTATCTCGTTACACGTCGAGCGATACATATATATCTGTTCCTTATCTGTCCATTCGTGTTATACGGAGCCGGCATTTTTGAATTATTCGCCACGCAATAGCGGCGGCGCGGCGTGGCAAAAGCGGCTCCGAAGGCACGATCACGATTCGCTCGGAAGCACGCCTCTATAAACGGCGCATATCGGAGCAGCCGCGACCAGGATCCCACGATAAATCCATTCGAAGTCCGCGCGAGTCCGCGCGAGTCGCCTCTCTGCGGTGCCTGTATCGGCAGAATAATCGGCGGCGATAAATTAGCGCGGCCGATCCGAAAGGTTTCGCTTTCGGATTTACGGCCGATCGAACCGTCGTCCGCGGCGCGTGTCAAGGCGATATCTCCGTCGCTTAGACCGCGCCGTATTGTCTCACGAGTCGATGGTGCTCTCCCGCGGATGCGCAAGCGTATTAGGTACGCCCATTATGCATAATGCGGCTTTGGGTGCCCCGCGGTTGAAGGGAGAAGAGAAGAAGTGGCGTGAAGGAAGAGGGGTGCCCGGCCGACTTCCGGTTGAGTCACGGAGGCTTTGCAACTGCAGGAGGCGCAGGGCGCGCGTGGGTAACGAAAGACCGTCGTGTTATTTTTTTCACGTCGCACGTCGCCAATGACGCTTCAGCAACCTCTGAATATCAATGAGAAGTCCCTCTCTGTATCTTCATTTTGTGTAAGCCTCCTAGGAGAGATTCATGCGATGTAGCCGTCTAAATAAGCTATAACAAGACTACGTCGCACCATCGTTTTTTTTTTATTGTACCTAACTCTGTCGAGTAAAATCTTTATAGAAAATACGAGCAGTGTAAAAAATCAAATTATGATTTTAACATTTGCTTCTAATTTTAGTTAGGAATTGATGAATTGTCTTAAAAAAAGATTCTTACGTTCCCATTTCAGAATTCTAATCTTCGTCAGACGGTATTTTGTGCGAACAAATCTGTTCCTCAAACAAACTCGGATGTGCAAACACATTTATGACACGCTAGGAGCGGCCGAGCGAATTTCAACCTTTCTCGCTGTCTTTGGAAACTCACTGAATGGCTTTATTTATTTATCCCCAAGTCTCGTGTTGAAAGTCTCTTTCAAAATCACGCTTAGAACATTTTGTTGATATACGATATGTCACATAAGTTATTTAACAGCCGGAACGCATTAAATTTTCTTCATTGATGATATTCAGAAAAGCAAGAAGATTTAAATTCTTTCGCTGATTTTTAGTTATTTAATTCGCACGCTTAAGCAAATAATAAAAAATGTCGCGATTTGTCGGTATAAATTCATAAATTCATGCTCTAGTAAAAAGAAAGTCCCAAGTTGATTTCAAAATTACACACCGAAGAAAAGGAAAGCAATTTGCAAAATTGCAGCGTACACATTACGCGGTATGATATGTTCGAAGGATCGGCTTCTCTCCCTTTGGGAATAAAACATGTGTCTCGTATGCTTTAATAAGCACTATATACGCCGAACGTTCACGTCCGAGAACACGAGTGAATAAATAAAATAAAATAAAGAAAAGAAACATTTTCGTTATCATCTAACTCAGGAATCCTGATTATCTTAAAAACTGCGTAATCTCTTTAACATGTCAAGTTTTGCGCTTTTAACGAGCTGAAATCGTTGTACCGTGAACATTACGGGATAGTGCCATCCGGCATTAATTTATTATCACCGAGTATCTCTGGCAGCCTATCAAAGATCGATAATATTTTAAGCGACATGATTTAGGCGAGTCACGTAAATCATATACATCTCGTGTGCGCCATGCTATATCGTCTCATAGCCTTTTGTGACTAAATATACGTACAAGCTCGCAATGTTCGTTTGCGCTCGCGATGTTCGTTTATCGCTCGTTTTTCTCGGCGTGTACGCCTCGTGTCGCAATCTCTCAGGGTGGTCCACATCGCGCGGCTGGATCCTTCGAGGTCGCGCTCGAGACCAGCACACTCGTTTTCACACATTTCGCTCGCCAAACTGCATCTGCGAGCGTGTTTTATGGACGCACTTTCCTGGATCATCGATACTGTGCGCGCGCGCTTAATCCCGTCAGCAACGTGTAATCAGAGGTGAAAGTACGTACAAAGCGACAATCGCAAGTGAATCGAATTATGTGGGTAGGCACCGGCAATGTTTTCATCAATAATCTCTCATTCGGGTACGCGATCCAATTGCGATCTAAAGGTGGGTACTCACTTAAGCGAACGAACGCCGAACGAACAGCGAATCGTATGCATTTGCCTGCACCATAACGGGGAATTAACGAATTATCTTCAGAGTGGGTCATCTCAGAGACAATCTTGACGGGAGATTGCACGGTGATTTCTCAGGATCAATCGTTAAAAGTGCAAGGTCAGAATAGAGATGGAGTAGCACGCAGTGAAAAGTCCGCGTCGCGAATGTTTGTTACGTGAAGTACTGCTGCAGCGTCAGAATTGCTATACTTTCTGCGACGCTCGGTACACCGTGGCAGTTCTATCTTACGCATCAACTCGTATTCGTATACCGTATTAGGAAACTAGCAGTTCAGAAAGGCGGTCACACACGCGCGCGCGCGCTTAGGATTAGATAGCCATCGGTCAATTTCCAGTTCCTTGGTAGGAAAAGAATCACGGACCACTGCTCTTTTCGTCGTTTCACCTTTCTTTCCTTTGGCGTTAAAGATTAAGCAGCAATTTCTAACTCTCTGACAGTCTTGCTACAGTTGCAGCAATTTTTTTTTTTTTTAGAAAACAGCGATTAAATTTATTATCCGATAATTCATAATTAATTAACGCTATAATCATATTGTTACGTTACGTTATTATGTTACCAATAGAGATAATCAAGTTCAATTGCACAGTTGATAAAATCAAACGATTAATAAATTTCAATCTCGTCTTAAATGGTACAAATCAATAAAATTGAGAGGCTAATCGTCGATTGATAGTTCGTTGATTAGGTAGGTTCGGAAGAAAAGTTGCATGGCTTTAACCTCGTGTACTCGTTTCAGGAATGCAGTCTTCACTGCACTAATCTAATAAGTTGCGGAAACTTTCACCTACTTCAAAACTTCCGAAATTTAGTATGCCGATAAGATAACGATCTTTATGCAGCATATTTCGCGCACAACAAATGAGAACAATTGCTTATTGATCTTTCTGTAGTTATTTTTGAGGTCGTCCCAACTATCTCTCTTTACGCTTCTCGTTGCGCGCAGTTCGTTTTACAGTCCGTTCCTTCCGTGCCAAATGGGCTTGTAAAGTAGTGAAATTTTTTTCATGAAACGATATACGGATATACGGCTCCATCCTTGAACGTTTTTCGGCGACGTTCAAGCGAGCTTCGCGAAATTCGGTGCATATGGCACGCATGTTTTTACACGGCAGCTCGGACTGAAACGCGACGAAGTGTAAGGCGAAATATTATGAATACCCTTTCCCACGTAGCGCGCCAGATGCTATATAACTTTTGTGCCGGCTCTTGTGCACCAAAGCTGCGTAAGGCTTGCACGCGCACGCCACATCGTGGCACGACAGGCTCTTTTTAAGGTGACTTCACATCGAACGAGACCCGATGGAACGTGAAAAAAAAAAAAGAAATGTGGTCGAGCATGGCGCGAATGTCGAAGTTGTTACGCGCCGTTACGCCACGCCGATTTCTTTTTGCGCCTTACTACACGGCGTTCGCGATCGACCCAGATGGGAAAAGTCATAGGGAACATTTTTTTACACAATTACACAGTGTGATTAATTTAATACTTTAAAGTATTTTGGAGAATTAAATAAATTCGTGAAATTATATTTTTATTTGTCTTTCTAAACGCACGATTTCGGAGCGGTGCGTTCTAAGGAAACGTTAATAAATACGTACGAGTATCGCGCTTATCGCGGCTTCAGTGAGGCTCTTGACAAACTTTACATGAAAACGACATTTCGAAGATAACACGCAATGCACTGTTGCGACAGTGCTCGCATGACGTGGCATCGAGACGACAAAATTACGAGCACGACTAGCACGAGACTATTAATCTGGTGGAAGCACTTCGGGGAAGGAGCTCGATTTCGCGTTCTATCGGAGAACTCCGACGTGGAATACGCTCTGAGTCATTCCAACTTCGGTCCGCGAATTCCGCGCGGGCTATCGATCTTTCCCATAAATTGGCGAAAGTAATATCTATAATGTTATCGAAATTTCTCACGAAACGATATTCGCCGGCCTTGGCGGTGTCCCGAACTCGTTCGTCGAGTTTCTCGTCGATCGATACTCATGTCGCGGCAATAAGATACGTTCCTATCTGTAACGGACGATGTTACTCACTTATCGTCTTGTTGATCCAATCGGCCAGGTCCTCCTGAAGTGGTATCAGCTGGCGGCTCTGCGCCGAATGCAGCCGCTCGTGGTAGAACTCGAACTCTTCCTCTTCCGGCGAGGGTCGCGGCACGTCGGCGCGATTGAAGACGGACACCGAGGACGGTCCCCAGCTACTGCGATAACGGGTGTGCTGGGAGGACGGGAATCGGTTGTTGGCGTACGACATTCTGAGGCTGCTCCTTCCGGCTGCTCCGTTTCCGGCGCCGCACGCCGGATTCTCCCGCGGCGACGACGCTTCCTTCCTCGCTCTTCCCGGGTCCTCGTCCAGGACCCACTTCACTTTCTTCGACAGTTCCCAGGCTATTCAAGAACGATGTCGTGCAGAGACGTGCGCGACGCGATCAAGTGCCGCCTGAAAAGCAGAAGGAGAGAGACTATTGTCGTGTTATCGGCAAAACGAAGGTCGCTTTCAAAAACTGGATGCACACCGAGAAAGCTAATCGAAAGCGAGAGCGCGATGATAAGAACGCCACATGAATCTCTTCTTAGAAAATAAAGAAAGAATAAGACACTCGCGATATGGATAAACATGAGTGCGCACTTATGCGCGCGGAGAATCCCTCACGATTTCTCTGAGAAGTCGTAACGAAACGGCGGAGTTTCTTTCCCGTTGAATATAAGGGCTCTCTTAAAGTGTCTTGTCCGCTGTTATCTTTAAAGCTATAAATTCAAGACTCATATGTCTTGAAAAATATCTCTTTACACATAATTGAAAGCGGCATTAAAATTTGAGAGATGAATAAACGTTAGAATAAGAATAACAAGTTGGAAAATTCTCACAGTTGAAAATTATATTTTTCATGAAGATACGTTCGTATGCGCGAACAAGTGCTTGCTGGTATAATTACGCCTACGCTTGCAGTTATATTATCGCGTGCTTCAGTTCTACGGGGGAGCCATAATAGAATACAAGAAGTTGAGTGATTAAGGAACAAAGAAGTTTGAAGAGCGAGTATCAAGCACGAACCAGCTTACGAAGAGTACACGATCGAGTGGATATCATTTTGGATTCTGCAAAGTATATTAGTATTTTTAGCATCCTCTAAACAGGGTTAGTGCTGTTCGCCGCTTCCGAAGAAGCATATCACCTCAGGATGAGAATCAACGCTCACGCACCAATAATTAATTAGGTGAGTCTACATCTCGCAGCGAGAGGAAACATTTCTTTCATTACGACACGGTAATATGCCTCCAATTACGCGTTCGCATGGTTGTGCACGTTACTATAAAGCTAATGTTATAACTATAATAATGTAACTATGATACGTTAAAATTAAAATCTAAATTTAACTTTTCAGAAAAAACAAGCGTGAAAAGATCGATATGACTGTAATTATTTATCTACCAATGCCAACATGCTGATGTAGAAATTACGCATCTCTGGACCGAGGAAAACAAATCACCGCCCAACGTGATGCTCACGGACAAACCTACGAGCGTCCTTCGGCGCCGCGGCGCGTCAATAAAAGATACGTCAATATCTTTTCGCGCAGCTGTCTCTATTACCGTAACGTAATATATTACCGCGTCAACGCGTACGCGCGTTTTTCAGATTCGTGGGTATTAAGAACAACTCACTCGAGGAGAGAGACGACTTTCTTATCGAAACTTCTAGCGAGATACGAACGACGGCGAGCGACAAGTTTGCGAAACGCGGTGAAACGCGGCGTATATACGATCGGCAGATGAAATTGTCACTGCGCGCGCTCGATCCTCGCGCTCAGCATATGCGCACGTGGGCGCGCGAAACATCCTTTCACACACATCAGGGAGGACATTTCCATAAATCGCGATGAATCGAGCCTTCGTTTTCGCGATTAATAGCGTTTTCATTGCGATCATGTTAGATAATACGACGAATGTCAACGTCAACTTCAAGATCGTTTAATTAATTTCTGACCTAGTCTATCCACGCGAGACGGGAACAATTGTAATACGCCGAGATCGCTACAGGGGAGCAGTCGTTTACATATACTCTGATTTTTTTATTCAATGCTTTTTTAAAGACCGCTGAAGTAATTAAAATTGTCGCTGCGTTTTAACCCATAGCTCGCCACATTTTGGTCCATGAACGTTTTTCGGTTTTCTAATTTTCACATAATAACATAATTTTCTAGTTTCCTTATAATAAGTTCAGTTTAAACTCAAATCACTTTCTTAACCTAATATTATCATAAACATCTTATTCAGACTTTGTATTTCCAATTCTTACATCACTGTGCAAGCTTAAAAATATTAATTAGAATAAAAATGACAATGCGACAAATTTGAGCGGTCTCACGGCGAATCAAAGGACTCAAAAATAAGTGTGATTAGCTAGGATTAAATAACAGCGAAAGTATTAATGCATCGAAGAGAAAAGCGATGCTTTCGATGGACTCCGTCGACATCGGTCGGCACGAATGAAGATGTAGGTAAATCACGCAGAAAGCGCGCGTGCAGATATTTCTCAAGTAGCCGCGAGTAGTAATAACGAGTAACAATCGCGTGCAATTTTGTCCGCTTTCGAATAAAGAATCCGAAGATCTTTACGAGTCCATTTAACGCGATCTCTGTCTGAAATCTTCATTAGCTTCCCGATTCCGTTGTAACAATCAGATTTACGTAATCGCGCAAAAATAAACGAACACGAAAGAGAGCACCACATAAGATCTCTATATACGGCGTACAACGGTTGCTCCAAGGGGAGAGAGAAAGATAAACCGCGTATCGTATAGCGGTATACGTTACGAGACGCTGAACATCTCGCGTTTGTAAGCGCCAACTGACGAGGAAACGCGACGTACACATGGTTATCCTTGACTACAGATTCGTGTGTCCATACAAGGAATAGGCCCGTTGCCGGATTTGGACGAGTTTATCTTCCTGGAACGTGCCTTCAAGCGCGCGAGACACGTTAATTTCGGGTTGCAAAATTTCGGTCGTACACTCTCAAAGACTGAAAGACGTCATTCATAAAGACGCGCGGGTATTGTGTAATTGCCGACTAAACGGCTGCGCCAGATGGGACTTACGAATCGAGGGTTCTAAGAGATTGCGAGACGATACGTTAATAAACGATTCACCAAAATGAGATCCAAATGTATCCTACTCCACTTTATTGCTTCTTGCGATAGATATACCCAGACAGCACCATACGTCCAAAATCGGGACATAAGACGTCGTTAAGGCGCCTAAAGGATGTCTAAAAGATGTCATTTAGGCGTCTTATATGTCCAGATTTTGGACACGCGTGCTGTCTGGAATGGCATCGTAGACAGTTTTGACGATAATAATCTAGCTGCGCGCGTTAAAAATGATCGATTGGGTCGCAAGGTTCTCTTCTCACGTCGCTCGAAAAAAGCAGCGATAAAAACGCCGATGCGCGAGCATCATTAGTCAAGCTTTTATTTTTCGCCGGATAACGTAACGGCCGCCCACGGGATGACATAACTTCATCACTTTATATACGTTTCTGATCTTTGCATTAATTTGTAGACGCGCGGTTATACGCTGCTCTATCAATATCCAACAGTTACGCGTAATTGCATAGCGCTACTTTACGCCTACGTTGAAAAAAATTGCGATGCCAATCTCCGCGAGCAGCCGCGTTTACTGCCTCTCGTTTAAATAAAATTAAGCGCGATACAAATAATAACGTTTTGTAAAGTTTATTCCAATTAATAACAAATGTAACGTTCGTTTTAGAGCGCGATGCGATCGACGAGATTACTTTAATTGACGCACATATTGCGTCATAATTACGTGTGTGCCAGACGTGCCTTTTCTTTCCAATGCAGCGATGAAAATATCATTCAGTCAACATCGATAATAGTTTTACAAGTTTTTAAAAAACCAGTTAGACGCTAATTTTTTAACTGGGTCGAAGTACAAACAACAACAACCAGTTAATAGTTTAACAAGTTTTTAAAAAACCGTCAGACTCTAATTTTATAACTGGGTCAAAGTACAAACAACAATAAGCAATTTGAAGATTAAGTAGCAAGGAAAGGAAGTCGATTGAATTATAAGCACGGCACGATCCATTACTCGATCGGCAAAAATCGAAGCGCATTATGCGCCAAAGTCCGTGTCCGAAGTCAACGACCGGCCAACAATCGAGTCTAATCGGAGGATGAGCGGATGGTGGATTGGAGATGGTGAATTGGATCACCATTAGAGACCTCAACGCGCGCATATACGTGCGTATTAACCGCCGCGGGATTAACCGCGTGGCGAAAGCCGGGCGTCTATCATCGCACACGTCCGTCCGGCTCGTAACGCGAGTGCGTGGGCGTCCTTGCTCATTACGAGGAGACACGTGTAACACACGTACGTCGAGTGACAATCGCTCGGACGGCGCGGTCCTCGAGGTCTTGCGGACAATCTTGCGGACCGCACGTATATACGGTGGATGCAAACGCGAACGGTTATCCGCCGCGATAAATGTTTGCTGCGTGCCGTAAGCATTAAAACGTACATCTGCCTGCGTTTGTGCCTGTGTTCAACGGTTGATCTTAATCAAGTCTCGCCAAGTGTTTTGTCTATATAGAAATGTTAGATTAACGATTCATCTTTTCCAAGCATTTGTTAGCAGCAGAAGCCGCTTATAATTCCCGTTTTCTTTTATTAGCATCGAAAAGCCATCAGTTTCTTATCAAATTGATAATGTTTTATCATTATTGGTATTATTATTTTGAACAAGCTGTTTACCGATTACTTTAGCGAGTTACCATTCCGGTATGATTTACGCGGATAACCGCGAAATTTACACGGAAAGAGAAAGATTTGCTGGGTCAGCGTCTCCGGCGCGTTTCTCTAGTATAGTTTTACTTTTTACACGTGGCTCAGCGTTGCGTGTAGGTGGTCGTTCCGCGAGAACGTACCGTCATAAAATGTTCCTTAAAAGGAGCCGATAAAGTCGCGGTCACACCCGCATCACAAAGAAAAAAAGTGATATCATCGTGTCAGTCAGGTTGCAAAAATTCAGTACAGCTATGTAACGTTATATGCGTGTTTTATGTGAAAATTATATCGTGCCGATTAAACGTACCTCTTCCTCTCTGACTAAAAAAATTAAGAGTTAAAGCAAATAGTGCGCCGTAAACAAGTTTTGGTATATGGCACACTCGTTACATGCATATACAGAATACAATGATTACTGTCGAAACATATAATAATATAATTACAATAATCTTACATCTACATATTAAATTATGTTACTCAGTTTTTACATAATTATTACATTAATGAAAAAAATTGTCTGATATATTTGTTAAATAAGCTGACGACAAGGTTCTGGCAGAATCAAAGCAAAATTTGAAGCAGATTCACGGACTTCAATATACTCCTTTTTTATTTAGAGAGAAAGTTATCAATCTTCTTTTTTCGATTTTCCAACTTTATTTAACATAAAGCTTGATAAAAAAAAAACCAGCAGATCTTTTGTACCAACCTAATAGAATCGACAAAATTTAAAATCTCACTTACGTTGTTATTAACTTTTGTAAATTATTTCTATCAAACATCAAGTAAAACGTGTTTAACTTGGCGCGAGACACTGGCCGGGTCTCTTGATATATCCTAAGCGGGGATATGTTCGTACAGCGTCAACAAGATTGCTCATTTAAGATTCAACAAGGTTGGTTCTCGCAATTACTACTTTTCCTGTCGGATAGAAAGTATTGCAGTTTATTTACGGAATTGCTGGTGTCGGTTCTAATTAAGGATTTTTCATCGTTACAAGTAGATATAGATATTTCTGAAATTACCGTAGCAAACATTATCCGCGGTAGTCGAACCAGATCGCGTTAATATTGCGACTATTTTCTTTTGTACTTTCGGAACTGATAGTCATTTATCAGTGAATTCTTATACCTGTAACATTCACTCGGCCAGAATGAGCAACCATCCCTACAATTATGGCACACATATTGCTCTTATCTTATCATGAAACTTTCACGAAATTTCCAGTAACCATAAATCCTTAAAAAAAAAGAGAGAGAGAAAGAGAGAAAAGAGATTTAAGATGGATAAACATTCCGTAGAACCCAAATCAGGTCTAAATCCGAAAGATAAGAAATATTTTTACGAGACATAGACACATTATCCGATAAAGCGGCCACTCGAAAAAAGATTATCGCGAGGAACTTTTTGTTTCGACAGCAATCGGGAAGAGAGATGAAAAGAATGTGTAAAAATACAGTCGGCAGTGCAATGCGAGTTAATTAAAGCGCATGGCACAAACAGAGCGTGCCCGCCCAATTACCGTTCTCGAGGAGCACACGCGGCCTATACGGCTGGTTTGTCCAACGCACTAAAAACACTGTCGCGAGTCGTGAGTTTCATCCGTCTGCTCTACAAAGTCAATTAGAGAATGCCTGGGCACAGAGCTGATTTCCCTGGTACGGGGCGAGGAGAGGCAGGAGGAGGGAAACCCGGGAAAGCTTAAGACGGGGAGTAAGCTCCGGTCCGCGGTGTGTCACACCGATGCGTGCTCGAGAAGGCGGGAAAGACGAGGGAGCGCTGATCGATAAGAGAGCAGAATTCATATGCATACAAGCGTAACGCAAACTTTCACGGCCTTTAATCATAATTGCGCCCGTATATATCCTCACGCACGTGGCACTTAACCGATGATGAATGTGTCATCGTACCGTTGCAGGGAGCGAATTTTACGTCTCTTTTGAGAAAAGATTAATGAAGCGTCTGTTTTTCTTCTCCCGCCGGCGCGGCGTCTCGGCACCGTGCCTGACGTGACACGGATATTCGTACACGTATGAAATAGATTCGTCGATCTTCATTAAGATACGAGTTACGAGCTCAAATACACACATCCGGTCTCTCTCTGTAATATAATATTTTCACCGATCAAATGCCGCGCTACGCGCGCGCATTCGAGATGCGTTCGGGAAATTTGCCCGACGACGCTGCAGGTTTAGACTGCAATTTACTTATTTATATCCGGTTGAAACGTATGTACGCCGTGGCAAATTAAATGTCATCGAGCGAGGCGGGCAGGCGGCGACAAGGTATTTTACGCTCCGATTATCGCACCAACAAAGCGCGGCAGTTTGTCGCGCTCTTTGCGAATCGCGCGGATCGCCGCGAGTGTGCGAACGGGAAGTTAAGGTGGTCCTTTCGCGAGAACAAGTATTAGGTAAGTACCTAACGTTGATATATGTTAAATATACAGTAATAAGGGACATGCGTACGAAAAATCAAGTGAGGTTACCGACACTTTACAAGAAATAAGTCATTCCAAATGTGCGTTCGCGGAGCGTGCCCCATTGTCATTCTATCCTTGTTTACATCTAACGAACGAGAAAGATAGAACGATGCAAATCGCCACGGCCGAGGTTTTCAACGAATAATACATGTACTTAGCGATCAGATGAATACATTATTCATGTCTTAAAATATTTCCCTGAAGTTTCCGGATTTCGTACATACCTTGAAAATAAGGGCTTGCCGAATGTTTTGCTCTGATATATGAGGTTAAATAAGTATAGTGGATCCACGCGCATATTGCTTTACTCGTACTGTCATGTACTATTGTGATATTTTTTTAATTAGTAAATAATTAAATACGATTAAATCGTGCGTGTAAAATCATGTTATATTATTATAATTATTGGAATGCTGTGTAATGTTTGTTTTCAATTACCTCATGACGGACTGTTACTTGACTAGCTGGGGTCCGCGAAAGGACCACCTTAACTCTCGGAAGCGGGAGTATTTTTAGAGGCGCGCGCGGAGAGGTGCTCGGTGATCCCTCTCGGCGCGCGTTTGCGCCGAGAGCCGGCAGTCCAACGGGCAGATTAAAAGAAACGATTCTCGGAGGCGCGGTAATGCGCCGTTAGCGGTAATAAGATTGAGGTAATAAGTGGTCGTTTTGGAGCGTGACCATCGCGCGTAGGAGTGTTTGTACATACATACGTCGCAATGCATGACGTTCCGGGGAACGAAACTACCGAGTAGGCAGGCGGAGCGGGCACAGGCCCAGGCGCGATGCAGCGGCCCATATAGGATTTTACAATATTGGCCCAATATTGGGCCGATTGTAAAATCCTATATGGGGGGAATTCTCGCGCCGCGCCGCGCCGGTCGGTGCAGCGGGAAACGAAATTCGACGTACGCCGCGCCGCGCCGTCGCCGTCGCCGTCGGCGCGAAAGTCCGCCGGATTGACATAAGTCGTCGACGCCTCGCGGTTTCCGGTGGGAGAAAGTACAAAGAGGAACGCCGCGCGCTCTTATTTTCGCGCACTCTGTCCAGCTCGCGCTCGCGGAACGATGAATATCTATCTTCCCGCGACTTATCGCCACCT
Source organism: Temnothorax americanus (assembly GCF_048541705.1). Taxonomy (NCBI): domain Eukaryota; kingdom Metazoa; phylum Arthropoda; class Insecta; order Hymenoptera; family Formicidae; genus Temnothorax; species Temnothorax americanus. Next base: position 619,138 of record NW_027509559.1, read on the forward strand.
TGTCTGCCTTGTCGCGTCGCGTCGCAATCAGATGGATATCCGATTGGCGATCGCGCCAATGTATCCATTAATCTCGCCCGATGACAAACAGGTCTATAAATTCGCGCCTTCGCGCTCGTCGAATGAAGAGCCTACATTCATGTGTCGAAGGAAAGATATAGACGTGCTATTGAAGTATCGAAGTGTAAGCATTTCTAATGCCGAAGCCGTAAAAGCTAATCCGAAGCACCGCGCGGAATAGTCCGCTCCGCGGAGCTCTCTGATATACGTGCGTCGAAATTGTGTTGCGGGAAAAATATAGACTTTATATTTCGTAAGAATAAGCAAGTTTAAAAAAAAATAGGTCATAATAATCCATAATGCTGCGATGTACCAAAGTGTAATAAAATTGCTGATGCGCGTCGTTTCTACAGTGCATGTACAAATACACACACATATATGTCTTCTGGGAAACGATTTTTAATTTGGACACGCGAACGAGTGCACGAGATTCGCGCCTTCGGTATTATCGCCGTCATGTTGATATCATCGGGCTTCGCACTCTGTAATATTATTACCAGCTGTTAGATAATGACCGTTACTTAATGCGTTTTAACGGATTCGCAGCAGCGAGCGTCTCGCAAATAAGGAAAACGCGCGGCTCGAGCCGGCTTCCTTTTTCGCTTATATACAGAAGCATTTTCCACATGTCGAGTTGTAGAAGCTTGAGTAACGACGCTTCGTGCAATGAATATACATAGTCTATCCCTGTTTCAACCCCCAAGAATTTAGATCAATTATTTAAATTTTTAGTCAACAAACTTTCTAATGTATCTTTTAATTTATTGTCTGATAACCGCGTTAATTGCCAAACATTTTTTTATTAGCCAAGCGTTAATTGCTGTTGCTGTTGGATATCTATAATTTCGCAGAAACGAGCGTCGCACGTTTTAAGGGCATCAGGCTTAATTGCGGCGAGAGGACGACGGAGAAGAGTCGCAACGTGCGTACGTATAACACACGAGGTACAATAGCAGATATATACTCTCGCAGTTGTAATGTTCGGATAATGAGCTTCGTAGAGGCAGGCCGTTGCCCGACGCCTTAGAAATTCTTTAATGACTTCATGTCGCGGTGCGCACACACCGAGATATGTCATTTAAGCTTCGTTCTGCGAGAGAGCCCGCCAGTCATTCGTCAAAGTGTCGTGAGAAAGAGAGAGAACCATGTAGAAGACGATCAGTAGAAGAGGACTGCTCGTTGTGAAACTTCCATCGCAATCGCGAGAACCAATTAATTTGAGAAGTATGAAGTATATTTGCAAATCAATAACCGCGACCTCTTTCTTAATTATGATGATTACTTTCGAAAGAATGGGAGTTTTAATATCGAGGCGTCAACAGCTGTAGAAAATTATTTGTCGTCGGTAAAGATTTAACAAATTAAGTATAAGAATTGAGAACACACACACAAATAAAAATATCTTGTTTTTTAATTAATTTTAAGTTGTCTTTAATAAGAATTTTACTTTTATAGATTTAATTGCCAGAGTGTATTTGCTGTTGAAGATTAAGAAGTTGTGTGAGATAAATAATCACGTCCTTTTAATTTTGATTAAGGGAAGAATCCTGTACCCTATGATCGAGAGAAAGTATCTATGTGATGTCTAAGAAGAACCTGATTATTTTTTTTTTCAGCTACGCGTTTCGAATAGCGTCTTAATACGCACGTCATAGAACATTATATCCGCTTCTATTCTCGGAGTGATAAACTGACTGCGGTGAATAATGAGCGTCATATTCGAAGTAATTAGCTGTCTAGAAAAGAATATGTAAACGTGTAACAATACTCACACACTCGTTAAAAGTTAATGAAGCAAATCGACCCTCGCTTTCTCAAACACAGTTGATAAGGTCGCGAGCAAACAGTTTGCATCAGCTCTCGTTTTCAAAACAAGAAACATATATGATGAAAGATATTATATGAAAAATGTTCATCGCACTCTCCTCGTCTTTATACATAAAAGTACACACCATAAATACAGGTTCCTTGACACAAATCATATTGCAATCTATATCTTGCCATGCTTACACGGACAGATTAATTAAACTATACGTTACCAATCAACTTCCGCCGTTTATCAACTACTCTCGTATGATCATTCAGTTTTTCCGCGATATGCAGACGTAAAAATAGATTCGATTACGAAATCAATATGTATAAGTAGAATATGCAGTTACAACAAATTTATTGTATATTAATTAATTCGCGTTTAAATTAATAACAATAAGTGTAGTATTCTGTTTACACAACAACCGAAACATCATCAATAACCATGTCAGAATGGAATGGAATTAACCTTTGGATGTCTCTTAACAATACAGAGTAATACGTTGTAGAAATTCACACATGATAATATACGAAATACACAAGAAACACTCCGATATTAACCGATGACACGTAAATTTCCAGATTATCTTTCCTGATATATTCACCGACGTTTCTCCAACGATTTATATCAAAACGGCAGTGAAGCACTTGGATTGAGTCATCAAACATTTGCCAAATTTAAATGTCGCGATTACAAAGTCAGATCTATATTCCAAGAACAATTGTAAAGTGTCGCCGAAAATTATTAAAAATCCACGCTCCCGCACGTTTGTTTCATCCCAACGACTCGCGCTTATCATAGGCTCGTTGCTAAATTCCGCGCGCACTTGTCAAATGTCAATAAACAGATTCGAACGTCGTACACTAAATAACGCTATCAAAATATCGCAAGATTAGCCGGATGCTTACCTGAGGAATGCTCGCGAGGAACATCGCTCGTCGTGGTCGCGCTTATTCGCGCAAAATTTCTCTATTTTCGCAAATTCACCGCTCCGAAACTCTCTCTCTCTCTCTTCCTCTCTTCCAATTAATAATCGAGCACTTCGCGCTCCGACCGACGACTCGTACACGCCGATCATCCGTTCACGACTGCACTGACTGCAGCCCTTCGATGCCGGCGCTCCAGGAGAGCGAGCCCACGAAGAAAAGAGGGAGATATCGCCGGCAGATCTGTGCCCCTACCGCACGGTCGCGCTTGCGAACCGACTCCGACAGACCGCTATTGTACGCGCGGCGCGCTCGCGCTCGCGCACGGAAGCGTACAATAGCAACGGGCCCAGGATGTGGCTCGGGATGCCTACCTGACTCTACCCTTCGCGGAAAGATCGGTCTCTCAAGCGTCCGTAATATCGGCCGCATTGTGAAACATCGACATATATTCCTACCGATTAAATTCATCGCTCGTAATTATTGGAGATCTTACAGGCAAAAGTTTCTGACGAAAATTTAACAATTTAACACAGACTAAAAAGGATCTTTCTGCTTAAAAATTGGATTTAGGGTATTCGGGGTTATTCTATGCTTTTGAAGCATATTTTGATTTAAAAAATCTATTTCTACAACACTGTTAAATTTGTGGTGTTAAATTATACTCAATTTACTCCAGACACTCAATGTGTCGTTAATTTAACTAAAACAATATTAATTTAACTAAATCAATGAAGTTAAAATAATACTGTTTTGTGTTAAAATAATAAATTTCGACACACATAATAGTTAAAAACAACGAAATGTTACTTAACTCAAGATTGATTCAAATTTCATCCTTTAATATTTATATAGTAAAGGAGCAAAAAGAAGTATCAACAATAAGTTGAGCACGACCGACTGGATACGCATCAGTAGTCCGCTATATTAAAGACCTATTCAATATCACAACAATATATATTTTTTCCAAGCTTCCCCAATATTATTGGATAATAATTATTATTATAATGGTGTTTATAGCACATTGCTACAAGATGAAGAATCAAAGTAAAGCGCAATAACAAATTTATATAAGATGGAATCAATTTTTGGGGTTGAACCGCTCTCGCAGTTGTCCCCCAAAATCGAGGTCCTCCAAGGAAGACATGAAACGGGGCGATTACTCACGCTACAGCGGGTCCCTCTCAAAGGGCGAAACACCCGTGGCCCATAGGTAACGACGCGTCGAGCGTGTCAATCGTCATTCCGATTCCTCCGGGGCCGCCGATTCTCCCTCGTCCGCTCGATCTCGCCTCCCTTCCGTCCGGCGCCGCCGACGGACAACCACGTGCGTGCCGTCACCGTCCCGGCGAAAGCGCGGACCGTGGATATACCCGGTTCGGGCGAAGCGCATCGGAGCACTGCGTGCGACGCGCAGAGCGCAGACGCACCCGGTGCGTGCGCGTTCCCCACCGTGCCCCATTCATCCCCATGCATTCGCGCCGAGGAACGACGCCCGACGACCTTACCGAGGGGGGGGGGGGAGAGAAAGAGAGAGAGGAAGAGATTCCTCCCGGCGAACCCCCCTTAATCAATACTCGACGTCCTCCGTCGCGGCGACCGCGAATACCCTCGCGATCCTCTCTGGACCGCGCGCGCCGAGAGTTTCGGCGCGCTGAATAAAATAGGATACATATTCGGGACGGGACGAAAAAGAAAAGAGACGCCGGCGTCGCGTCGGTGCGAAGGGTGAATTGTATGCGCTGCTTCAAGAGAGGAGCGAATATATGGTCTCGAGGCTGCGATCCTTTATGTAACGACCGACCCGTCGTGCGCGAGAAAGCGGCACTCTATTTTTAAATGAGTCGATTCGAATGAAATTATGCAGGAGCAGAGCTAACCGCGTGAAATGTCGTTTCTCTTATTTATTTTAGAAAAATATGATAAAAATTGTGCATTGTTACGTTGCGTCATAAACGGAGGAGGAAATCTGCGCGTACTATATTGTACGAAAGGCAATCTGTCTGGAATATTATTATAGAAGGAAGATATAGTCTATCTCGTTTCTTATTGGGAAACGGTCCTCTTTCCCAATTAGAAAGAAATCACTGTGCACTGGGAGCGATTACGCCTCCGCCTTCGAAAATCGGACCCTTTTCTATTACGAGGGGTAGGAAGAAAAATGTTGGCGCGGAAAGCGTCGATTTTTTCCGAGCGGCAGGTAACGGCGGCCTCGATTAAGTGCCTGGCAATGTGCGTTACGTGTCAAGTAGAATCAACGGCTGTAATCGACTCCCATAGGAACACGACACGACTGGCCGCGTTATATGTCGAATGTTAATTAGTGAAAAGACTTCTACGTCGCGCGTGTTGTGAAACAATGAAATAAAATGCTACCTAATTGCGAGACTATGCACGCTCAGAAAATATTCGTCACGAAAATCTCTCTTTTCTTTCCCCTCGAAAATAATATTCTTTCTCGTCGCGAAAGGAAGCTGGTGCCTGATGCGTGTTACGCAAATGAGAATCGCCGATGCAATTCGGATCAATAGCAACTGGACTGGATACGCGGACGCGAATTTCGTATACGCAAATAGGAGCGATTCGACCGCGAAACTTTTTCTCACGATCGATCGGAGCGTAATCTTAAATCGATAGTCATCGGTGCCGCCGATTGCACGCTAGCTCTATTACTGACGATCCGTTTATTGGTTCCTTTTCCCGCCAATATCAGACGCAGCTATAAAGCGTGCTCACAATGCCGCGCCCACACATATTCATTTACGAGCTACGTCAGCAATCTATTGTAAAATGTCGTGCGAGTGAAAGATCTGATATTAAATATCCTTAATATACGTGCCAATAGCAATAAATTTCTAGTACCTATGCTCCACGGCTTCGTAAATATTGTAGGATGTTGCAATAATGATTGCGAACGATATCAAATATTTTTAATACGTTAAAAAAATATTTAAGCAATCAACCATTAACCAACAGGATATTGCCAATCATAAAAGATTCAAAATATATAAAAGTAATTTAAGAAGAGGTACATTAAATTTTGCAAACTAATAATGAAAATTGAATACTAGTTTCGAAGAATATTAATTGAAATGAAGCTAAATGTTAATGAGTTTGTGTGCTGAAAGATTCAATATTTAATGTAATATTAAAATTTACATTTTTCTAACATAAAGAAGTACCTCTGATGTAGGTTAGACGAGGAGCTTGGCGTGTAGGATTTCCTTCTCTGCAAATGCAATTCGTCCATCGAGTATTGTGTAACATTGAACGTCTAGGCCATCACGCGATAACATCTCTTCCTTTCAAACACAGCGTAGTCATTCGGAAGAGGCGATAAGTATTTCGGGGATCTTTGGGAACCTCTTCTTCTCCATATGCGAAAAAAACGAGTTCCCAGTTTTCGATTGTCTTCTGAGCGGTTGTCACGGCGCCGTTCGCGGAAACCGGAAGCAGCATACCTATACGCGTATTTTTTTTTGCTGTCGCGAAAACATGTCTCTATTGTATATAGGTACATACATTCGCAACGTTGTTTAATACACGTCGGACTAAGGAAGAAACGACGAAGGGTACACTCGTGGTAATAACCGAAATGGGATTGAAATATAAAAAATGCAATTGTCTCTACGAGTGGGCTGTACGATAGAAAAAAAAGAACCTATCGCGGAGCGAATGTGAGATGTATACGCTCGCGGTACAGAATTACCGCATTATGCAGCAAGGCGCGCCTTCTTCCGCTAACGAAACGTTTTCTCTGTAATCATAAATAATAACACGCATATGTATATCCTGAAACTGCACGGACTCTGGATATGAAATATAGCGGTACGATAAAATGCGTGCATACGGGAAATCCATAATATATGTATGTCGTATGGCATCGTAACAATCAAACAACGGTATAATTGGAACGCAGCCCACAAAAAAAATAGAGGAGTGAAATTTAAGTTGAAAAATTTAGCTAAGATGAGCTGGTGCCAGGAACCGCCGGTTGGCGTGTCTGAAAGACTCGGTCCTAAGCTCCGCCATGCACAGATTATTACAGCTTTTATCGATTGTACCATGCTCCTATTGTTGATTTCTTGTCGCCAGAAGCTCGATAAACTAACCGAATTATTTTACTTCGTAGGTAAAAGTCCACCCTTACATAAGTATCAAGCTATTCCTACGATGACAAGCGTAATGAGTTTGCATGACGCTTAAATCTGCCAACTAATAACACTTTAATTAAAAAAAGAAAAATTAAAGAAATTATTTAAAACTAATATCAAAGCTTTTATATAATTTCCAAGATGTTTATTATCGTTATTTAAATTTCGTTTTAAAATATGACGCGATATATTGATGTAAAATCGTTTGAAAACGTGAGATACTCTCTTTCTCTCTCTAGATTTGGATGGATTTATCTTCTTAATGAACGAACGATTCAATAATCACCTTTTAGATTAGAGAGCGATTAAGACTAGTTAGCTAAGAAGTGGAATCACGAGACACTGTCGTGTCTCGCGCCAAGTCACGCACAGCAAACAGTAAAGTGGACCGTGTATCAACGCGGCCTCTCTAATTGAGAATATATCAGCTTATCGGATCTTAGTAACGACTGGATCAACCAATTTCGAAACAATCGATAACTAGCACTTGGATCATACAAGATTATACAATTCTAATAATTGGGATAAGCTATAACTCTTTTCTATATAAGGATATCAATTGCATTGACTGTATCTTTTTATATAAGTATGTAAAAATTCATGTATATATACAAAATATACGAAATAAAATAGTGCTGTTTTACCTGTATGCAATCTTATATTGATCAAATGTTTCTCCTACTAAAGTAATGACGCAAAAAATTGCGCTAATTGAAAATAAAAAACTATGCACAATGTATAACTTAAATCTTTTTTGTAATATGATTTAAATCTTAAATTTTTCATGGCATTTGAAATCGTGAAACTTCAAATTCTAGGATTTCTCGAAATCATGTTTTTTCTAATTCTTGGAAAATACTCGGAATTTTAGTGAGTACAGCCTCCATGCTGCGCTTATATTCTGCTATACTTTGTCAATTTTTTAGGCATTTAATTGTCGTAATTTTTAGTTTCCGAGATATTTTTGTAATTCCTGGAAATGTAATAAAATCTTGAAATTTTTTATTTAGATAATACAATTTCTTTGTTTATTATACTCTTTCTGATATTTATTGATATTTCATGAATTTGATATCTTTATTATTGAAAAGATTATTATAGTCGCATGACTTTCTAATCATCCAAATTGTTGCAAAGTAATCTATTTCTAATGTGCTTCGGTAATATTATTAAAAATAAAAAGTCTTAGTCAAAAATAAAGTTTTCTTCATAAAATAAACTCACCATAGATAAATTAGGATCACGATATTACTGATTATCGATATATGTATTATATATATAGTTTATTTCCTTCCCTTTTAAGGGTCGGAAGTTTTTACAAGGAACGTACCTTTTACAAATTCAGTCACCCATCTCCGGATCTCCCCCGTCTGGCCATCTGCGACCTCACATACTATTGTGCGACCTACATCCCTCGCCCCTTCTTTCCTTCCCTGCTCTCCTCTTCTCCATTTCCTTATTCCCCTTCTCTCCCTCCATCTACCGTTACGGCCTCTTCTCATTCATCGCCTGTGGAGCATATTAGCCATTATATATAATAACTTTAGATATTAAATATCATAGCTTTAGATTATTATAATATACCTTCTATACCTCTACGCTTATCCCTTACTATCTACACCCTCTCGTTCATCTCCTTTTCCTACCCGTCCTACCTGTCTTTGACCTCTCCTACTATATCTGCGCCTCCCTCCATCTTTCCTCCTCTTCATCCCAGTACCACTCCATTCCATCTATCCATAGCCTCCTATTATCCTCTATCCTCACCCTTCTCCCTTTTCTTTTTTCCATTCTCGCTTTCTCCACTATCCTCCATCTTGTTCTCCTCTCCTCCATCGTCAAGCCCTCGTCCACACCTATTTCCCATCTCTTCTTTATCTTCCATGCCCTTTCCAGTAGATCCCTCTTGTCCTTCTCTTCCTCCAGCTCCACCAAAAGCACCTCCTTTCCTCCTTCTCCCATCCTTTCCACCACCCCCCTCACCATTACCTTTCTCCCCAGCTCCTTCTCCATTATCATCTCCATTATCTTCCTCCTTTCCTCCGGCTCCTCTCCTTCGATCCCCCTCCATATTATATTCTTCTTTCGCTTCTCTCTCCTGCCCAGCTCCTCTTCCTTTTCCCTCTCTATTTCCTCACTTTCTTCCTCTCTCTTTTTTCTTTTCTCCTCCGCTCTCCCTTTTACCTTCCTCCATAGCTCTCTCTCCTCTTCCGTCTCCGCCTCTTCGCTCTCTTCGTGTTTCGTCTCATCTTCTTCTTCTTCCCTTTTCCTCTCATCTGTCAATATCTCTTTTATCTGCCTCAACTCCTGCCTTATCCGCTTCAGTTCCATCACCAACTCCTCCATCCAATCCATCCTGTACCGATTCACTTTATTTTCCTTCGTCACTTTCTCAAGAGCGTTCGCTCTTCGCTGTTGTGCCTACTTCTTCTTCTTCTTCTTCTTCTTCTTCTTCTTCTTCTTCTGTGATTGGCCTTCAAGCAGTACTGCTCCAAAAACGCGGCCAGGACGAACCACTTGTCGAATTTGAGCCGTGAGGCGTGTCTTTTTTCAATTGCACTGACGCGAGTATGAGCCGTGAGGCGTGTCTTTTTTCAATTGCACTGACGCGAGTATGTGTAGTTGTGTGTGTATGTCCGCGGTGTCGGGAACTCGGGTTAATGCCGTGGGCCGTTTGTTAGGCCCAAGGAACTGCGCGCGGATCACTTCCCCCTGCGGCCAAAATATGTTGTGCCTACTGTCTGTTGTTGTTAGTGTTTGTTTACTTTACTCGTCCCGCCAATCCTTCGACTCTAGCGCTCCCTACCTGCCTCTGTCGTCCTTCTTCACTCCTGCTTCCTTTCTTACCGACTTACTGATTGTCGATAATAATGTATAATCACAATTATATAGCTCATTCGGCGAGCAAGTTAGTTGCTTTGCCGGCTTGAATATGAGATAAATCCTTTTGGTCTCGTCACTCGTCACTCTCGTCAGCTCTCGTATGTTCTCAGTTTTGGACGAGAATTGGCGGCAATTGTACATACATACATATATATGTTCTATGTAGGTTAGATTTCCATCCAAAGGCTTATGATTCTTTGTATCTGCATAACACGTTCAAATATCGAGATATTTAAACTGATTTGCGTTCTCGTGAGAAATTCAAGACCGGCCATGGCGGGAACGTTATGCGAAGGGTATATTTTTATTTCAATGTGAAAATATATATATTTATTCCTATAATGAATATAAATTGCGAGAATAAAGATATTTAGGATACGGATTTCGATTGTTATTGACACTCAATTTATATATATATATATATATATATATATATATATATATATATATATAAAATGTAGAGGTAGTTCCAAGAGAACGTCGTACATTGATTGGGACGAATATTTCATGGCCATTGCGTTCCTCTCTGCGAAACGGAGCAAAGATCCCTGCACCCAGGTCGGTGCGTGTATCGTTAACAATGACAAGAGAATCGTCGGTATTGGCTATAACGGGATGCCCATGGGATGCAATGACGATGAGTTCCCTTGGAATAAGGGCCCCCATACTAGTTTAGACGCAAAATTTCTTTATGGTACAATAAACAATTTTGTTTACAAAATATGTATGAGAAAATTAAAAAGATAACGAACGAGATATTATTAAAAGCATTTGTCAATCTGTGTTAACGTTGGGTTGCAGTGTGTCATGCGGAGGTGAATGCGGTCCTGAACAAAAATTCAAGCGACGTTAAAGACTGCGCGATATACGTTGCTCTATTCCCGTGCAACCAGTGCGCGAAAGTAATAATACAATCTGGCATAAAAAGCGTCATATACATGTCCGACAAATACGCTCACAAAGTCGAGACAATAGCCGCGAAAAGAATGTTCGATGCCGCGGGCGTGAAGTATAGGTACATATCCTTACCCCTCGGCAATTGCGTGCATTTTGATTTATTTCTGCGATCGCGGACGGCTCATGAAAAAATTCTTTTATTTGTTTCTATTCTAGGCAGTACGTCCCAAAGAATACAAAAATAGAAATTAATTTCAGCGACATTAACTGGACCGAGATGAACCAATTGCCGCAAACTCCGACAAAACAGGAAGATCAAAGAAATGAAGATTAAAATCATGTTGATCACCATTTTGTCTTACACGAATAAATCTGATTTGATAACGGGCACGTAAATTGATATTTTTTTTTTTTTATTCTTTTAAAAAGTATTACGTTTATTTAGCTATACGAATAATAATAAGTTAATAAAAATTGGAAGAGGTATTTCTTTGCTATCCTCGTGGTAGTATGTTTCAATAAAAAAATGTTTCTTTTTTCTCATGTGTTTCTATTCATTTATTTATTTTTTCACTTGACATTTCATAGAATGAATATCCTTCCCGAGTAATGTTAAATCACCGGATAGCGCGCGTGAAAATACAACTTACGATTGTATTGCTGGATATTGATTTTGTTTTCTTTTATGCTTTCTGGAAGTTCAGGGAACACTAATATTTACATATAAAAGTATTAATTAAGAGTAGGTACAAATGCAGGTTATATAAAGCAAACCTGCCTCTCTTCCTTCAATCTTCGCAGATCTGATAATCCCGTTTTATCCCGTTCTAATATTAATTAACCAGATGACGTGAAAAAAATAAATAAAACAATGTACAGAAAGCAAAACAAAGTGTAATAGGACTAAGATAGATTTTTAAGTATATGACACAACTCTCGGTTTATGCGTTTTACCAACTGTACAAATTGTAAACAGTGACACAATATTCTTATGGCATAATAGAAATGTGTAACAATGTTTATTTCTTCTTCGAATTAAGCGGAGCAAAGGTAGACCAGTTTTACATGATATATAAATGTTTCCATGATGATGTAATATAATTAAAAGGAAACGGATTAAACGTAAAAGACGTTTGATACATATATATATATATATGTATATGCGCGTGTGTTAATACGTGTTTTATGTACATACTATACATATTCGAATTCGTTCAATTAAAATGCTATTTCACTTATTTTCCTCAGTCGTGATTACAATGCGAGGAAAGTTTAGAGACAATGAGCGCGATTACATTGCGGTATTCTGAATTCATCACATAGAAGTCGCTCGTATCGTAGAAAATTGTGATCACAGCATAGAATACTATGCATCGTATAACAATGTAGTCAGATCAATAAGTAATATTTAGAATATCGCTTATCGAAACGGAATGTTGGCATTATAATTCATGCCAATACTCTTTCGCCTTTGCTACATATTTGGTATACGTCAGAATGAGCAAATAAATATACTAATAAACTTGTTAATACAATTAATTTTATGTAACAAGATGACAAATTCTGAGAATATGTAGATATTATTATTTGTGACTATTGTGGAGTATAAAACGCCAAAGATTTCATTTAAATGTCCCAATGTTCAGATATCTAGCGCGAAAAATTATTTAATGAAAATTGTCATTGCTGCAATTCCAAAAAGACACACCACTCGCATTAAATAATTATTCTAATTCTGTGTGATGAATTCCAATTATATTAAAAAATGGAAGAAGATATGGTTTAGAGAATAACCCAAGCTAGCTTTTCGTGCGATATTATGTTGGGGGTTGAAAGGCGATTCTAGATTCAGCTCTCGACAAATTTGAATGCAACTCGCAATTAACGTTATTTATTTTCTATTTTTTTTTATGCCTGTCTATATGTGATAAAAGTTCTTATCGTTCTTATATATCGAGGTAATAACCTCCGGTAAATATTGGAGCAATTAATATGTGAACCTTGTCATGAACACATGAAAATTACGTACAATTTCATTCATACTTTTGTAGAAAACAATATTTAAATGAAAAGTAAAAAAAAAATCAAAGAGATTAAAGTCTTCAGTAGATGCATAATCGTGAAGTCCAATTACTCTTAATAAATTAATAGAAATGTACACAATAATGTAGTAGTTTACATTAAGCTTTAGAAAGTCAACCTAAATTATTGAGCGATAATTCTTCTCTATCAGCTCTAGAGTAATTTCACCGCAATCAACAAAAACGATTATATGCAATTTTTCTTAATTTCATAAGTTTCTAATTTCCAGGAAGTATTTCCATGCACTTACGGAAGGAATCATTAAAAAATGATTTTAGAGGACAACCGATCTTATTTTGTTAAAATTATTCCATCGACTCACCACTCGCGTCATTTTGTGATAATAGCCGGTATGAGATACTTTACGGGTGATTAAGGAGGTAAATATATATTATAACTAATACAATGAAACGTGTGTAGATATCTACTATATGTTTACGATTACTGTTATGACGTGTTTGAGTAGGTGATAAACATTCAGACATTATTGATCGGCGGCAAATTCATTTGTCGCTCATTCGAAAAAAAGTCGTAAGACATACACTTATTGATATAGTACCCGAAATATGTACAAACATTATTTTAATAGCTCGGTAGTATCTACGTCACCTCGTATCGAAAATGTGTTTTTTTTTACGGGAAAAACTGAAAACCTATAAATATGTAGCATTATTTTTGGAAATCAAACGAGGTAATTATAACATCCTTTGACTTGTACCGGTAGGCTTTAAACCTTGTATTTATTAAAATTTCCGCAATCCGTCGATGTACACACGTACGATGATATTCGCTATTAACACACTAACGGCTTTTCGATTTATGATATACTTTGGTAGTTTGCGTAAACTGCGTTTACACAAAACGCAGTTTAAAGTATCGTTCCTATAGTAACTTTCACAGAGACTTTCGCAAACGCGCGCGCGCGCGGACACTACTTCCTTATTGACTTCTCGATGAAATTATCAGGGCTCCAATCCAAACGTAGATCATTACCCTGGGCAAAAACGCAAGAATTAAATGTGTGTCTAGGAGGAAAAGCGTTAGATCGTTTTGTTCATTGAAATCAACAGTTCACGAGTGAGGCGAACCAGAAGTTAGTACACGATGTGGGGGAACGGAGTCCATCCAGATGCGACGACGGACATATGCACGGTACAGTAGTCGGTGCTTCGATGATCGTCTAGCGTTTTGCGGCCTCTACATAGTAGAGCATTATGTAGGCATCGCTGGAAATTGTACACCTTAAGTCGAGTAGAATTATTCGCATTAGAGCGCGCGTATGTATGTATACAAGTCTTGTCTTTTTTTGTACCAATGTGTTAGTTCTCGCACGTGTTATTTTACACACTGCACGTCCCGTACCACAAAACAGTCCGCACTTTCGTCGATTATTCCCCTCTCGTCCTGATCTCCGTCCCACTCCTCGCGTTTAGCGTCGCCGCCCACGATAAGCAGAACGTGTCAAATTAATCGGTCTCGATTGTTAACTAATATTTAGCTAAGTCGTCCTCTCTCTTCTTTTCTCATTATTTTCCTTCCTGTAAAATTCCGGACCGCGTTCCAGAAGTTGTAGGGCGGTCCGCACCTCGTCGTATATTATAATTTATTAGGATTGTTTATCCAGCACTGTCCTAGCACTTTTCGCACGTGAAATACCCTCGAAGAACAGTTCGTGTACAACACATGCTTTACTCGATTAGTTATTTCGCCAATTTCGTTTCGTTTCTTTACCACGGCACCTAAAACGCGATTTTTTAACGTCCTCTAGCGCAGATCAGAAGAATTAGCTTCCGTACCCCGGCTCTCCATTGACTTGTCTAATTATGATAGTGATTCAGTGACGCTGCAATAGCGCGTGCCTGGATCAGTTTTTGATCGAATTCTCTTTTTCTTGATGATTGTTGGCCTTCGGCTCGGGCGGCCGAAATGCGGTAGCGTATGGGAACCGCACGTAGCATTTCGTCATATAGTCGGCTATCGTGTCGTCACAGTGCCCGAAGTCGCCGTTGCGCAATGCATCGAGCACCTTCGTGCAGTTCTGCAACGTCACGCCTTCGAGTTCCTCGATGCTCGTCACGAGGGACAGCGCCTTCGTCTGCACGGACGGATCCAGAACGTACAGCATCCTCGCGCCCTGCAGCAGATGCGGCAGCGAATTCCTGTTCTTCTTCAAGTACTCGGCGTTCAGTTGGGCCGCCTTCGTACTGGAGAAGATTCCGGCGGTCTGACGCTTCACCACCTCGCCGACCGCTCCTTCCAGCGGCGATTTATTGGTGTGCAACAGAAAACGCACCAAACACGTATGCAGATCTGGATTATTCACGTCCAACCGATGAGCGCGTTTTATCGAGCGTAACATGAGAAGAGTGCGACCTGTAAGAGAAACAGACATTTATTGTTTCACGCCAATTGATTGTTAATCAGTTCTGCAAAATGGATTTCCATCAATTGCAACTTGACTCTTATATATATGCGCTATTAAATATGCTCCTAGAGTACCTTTTCGAATATATATCTCGAAAGCCATGAGATGCGTCTCTATCCGATTCGACGCCAGTTCCTGTAAGGGTTGTAAAAACTTTATCGCTTGTTCCAGTGGATCTTCGACCTGAAAAAGATATTAATTTAATTACCATTAAAGAAATTATATTTTGCGGCTTGCGCTGATCTTCTCTGTATGTCTTTTGCATAAAAGACATCTCAGTGCCAACGCTTAAATGATAAGGCTATAGCCAATCGCGAAGACAACATTCTCCATCCTCCTCTATCGTCTCATATATTTATACTAACCCTTTCTAGCTTTTCCGGAATTAATTCGTCTAGCGTAGGCTGTTCGAGATCAGGGTCGTTCTGCTGCCGAGATTTATTATGTTGCTCTCTTTTCTCTTGAGCCTGAGCGGCCTGCTGCCGTTCGAGCTCGGCCTTTCTGCGCTGCTTCCTCTGTTTGTTTCTCAGCTTTTTCAATTCGGATGGCGCCAAGTTTTCTGTAACACAGCAAAAAAAAGAACGTCATCTTTAACGCATGTATCGATATCTATAGATACACGTATACATATATCGCAACTTTGCGATCGAAGAAAGCACACAGAAAAATCGTTTACCCGTTCGGCAAGTAAAATCAATCTTTTACAGTTGAGTTTGTTACCGTTTTTAATTTGCGACTTAAAGAAAAATGGTTTACGGATGTAACCACGACTTCCTCTTTATGATTCAACAACCAGTTACTCAATATTGGCGGTTAGCGCACATGAATGCCGGGAGCTGTAGCCTTTTGAATTTTTTTTCATTGTTACGCAAGTTTCCTCCCCCCTCTCCGTTTTCTTATAAAGCGAATGAGACCAGTTTCGAAATAATTTCCGCCGCGGCTTCTACATATATCACTCATAATCTCTTCGCGGCGGCGCGCGCGCGCGCGGGGCCTCTCTTGCCGATGTATAATACTTGCCAAGGTTGCACGGTACTTCGCGACACGGTGGATAAAACATATACGCGGTTCCGGCCGGTTTCGCAGTATTTTTTCCCACTTTTCCCTTGCCTTCGTTCGTGGCCATCAGACCTACTGACAGTTGTTTAGTAGGTCTGGCATGCGTGCACGTGCCTCGCGTGCTCGTTGGTCACGTGCACGCCCGGCGGGTACCGTGGGACGGTGGCAGAAGTAGAAAGGAGCCCTGCGCGCCGAGCCGCGTGATCGCTCGCCGAAAACCGTAAATATCTAGAGCGTACCGCGAAAACCGCTGATTAACCGTGGAAATAATCGCGAGGGATTATACGCGCGTCTTATACTGTGTTTCGGGTAATCGGGTAATCAGGTATGATCACGGTAACGACTGAGGAGTATATGCTGCCGGGAGGAATCGGCATCGACAGTCCGGGATGTGACGTAGAGAGTATGCACCTTAATTTTTTATTAGATAGATCTCTGAAAATCGATTCTACATTTCTCAGAGAGTTATTTTAATTAAATCCTTCCTCGTGTGATAAGTATATTTGAATATATCTTGAAAATTGTCAAACTTACATTTCTCAGAGAACTCACAATTTTTCGTAGCATTCTGGGTATTTTTTAAGTAAATAATGACTGCTTAAGGAATCCTAAACAAATATTTAAAAAAGGACCTTCCCATTTTCAGATAGGAAAAAAGAACTTTCTAGTCCTTTTACAGATATGCAAAGCCGCGCGTTTTCATAATTTCATAAAGAAGAGTCACTGAGCATCGAAAAGTCGTTCTGCATATATGCAACGCTGCGTACTTAAGGGTTAATGAAATCGTTCCGCGATATAAGTACGATAAGAATAAATATACACAAATCCCCATTGTTCTTTCGTCATTAAAAAATATTTGCGAATATTCGCGTATTTTTTTTTAACATCATAAAATAACCGATGCATAATTTTCCGAATTTTTCAATAATTTAACATTGGACAAGTTAGTAGCCCGTAAAATAGAAAAGTTACAGGTACACAGAAAAAATTATAATATTCTTGATTTGAAAGTATCTTTAGTTTCAACGTGGAAATCTTGAAATGAGATTATATTGTGTTAAACTAAGCAAACGTGCTTGAATGAAATCATTCATATACTTCAACCAAGAAAAAAAAACTCAAAATAAAAAATTGAAATTCTTAATAAGAAGATTTGTAGATTGTTGCGTATATACGAGTATATAAATCTTAATTTGACACATCTTTTTCTGTGTAGATGATGTATTTTTCAATGTATGCCCCAATATTTTTATCGATCAACTGCCTCGAGAGATCAGTCGATTAATAATCGCTATACGCGAAAAAGTGGGGCATATAAAGTTTCGATTGTTGCGCTAATCCCTGGGCGTTTACCTTGCTCAGCGGACATCAACGCTTTAATTACCGCCGTATTAATTCGGCATTATAGTGCGAAAATCACGAGCGCTTTCCAATTATGTAAGGGCCAGTCAATGCGTTATTAGAACGCGGCAGAGAAAGAGACCGGCTGCCATGCACCGTAAATTCGTGAGTTGTGTAGGCGTTACCTCAGAGAGGATTCACTCGATTCCTTGAAAGGCGATTCCATCTTATTCCTTGCATAAGAGTTATTCTACGTGTTATTTCGGCGTCGGATGCACACGTTGCAATTTGCACGATTTCATATACGATTTCAAATTGTCGATACATCGTCTGCGGTATCATCCAAGTAAACTAACTGCACGATATAAGCAGGAATTATTTTGTTTTTCTTTCAATCAATATTATCCTGTCACGTGTTTAAATAATTGTTGCGGCGGCAGTGTCCGATATATAGAAATGGTGAACTTTATATCAAAGCACAATGTCTAGATGTGATTCATCGTGATTGACGTCTAACCGAAGGTTCTAGTTAAGGCTGGACGAGAGCGCGGAAACTTTCACTATATTAATTGGGCATTGGTATGCAAGGATTAGCGACGGATTTTTCATCCTTGATGAAGAAAAGGAGGACCTTGAGCGCGCTTAGAAACGTAGAGCAACAGGCGAACACCAACGTGCGAGTCTTTTATGCAAATTGCAGCCCGCCCTCTATATATGAATGTGCAATATGTGCGTTAGTCCGCATCGAATTTGCAGCTTTGCGAGATCAAAAATCATTTCAAACGGAAAATCCGATCGTTTTCTCGTCGATCCGGTCGGTCCCCGTGAATCGTCGTGATTTCTTTCCGCAAAACTCGACGGGTCCCTCGGGGAATCACGCGGCATTCTTATGCAAATCGCACGGCCGTTTCTCCGCGATGTTACCCATCGGTAACTTACGCGTATATAGCGAAATTTCGCAGAAATTTCCAGTCGCGCTTAGAAAGCGCGATGCACGACGATGCACTTCGAAATCAGTGACCGAACTTGGCGCTGATTTACGCGCGATATAAAGGAGGGTCCACATTATCGAGCAGAACCGCGAGCCGAACTTCGCCGCGAACCGATCATGCGTCCACATTATCGAGCCGAACCGCGAGCCGAACTTCGTCGCGAGCCGATCATGCGTCCACATTGTCGAGCCGACGGGCTCGCGCGAGGCTCGCGAACCTCGAATCGAACATCAGTGCGAACCATCGCGTACTCACCCCACGAATCTGCAAGGATTTTGATGATACGCGGTTTGGCTCGCAGTGTCCCACCAAAAGTCGGTATTTCGACGAAACATCAAAAGATGCTTTTTATGATCAGATTATACGCTTTGTCGGGTGGTAGACTGGTAGTTAAGCTTCGAGCTAGACAAATAATGACAAAAAACAAAAAATGAACGATGAAAGATAACGTGAGTAATTGCCCAGTCGCTGTATTTGATTCTATCCACGTATGTGCAGTCTACACGTTTACTGATAGACAAAATGGAATGGTCTGATAAAAAAATGTTTAAAATTAATTAGTGATTATGAGCAGAAAAGATTATTATATACGGGACGCTAAAAATCCCGAACATTATAACAATTAAAAAAATGCATATTTATATTTACAATCGTATTTTTAACGTTGCAATATATATTATAAATTTATTGCGTATTTATCATAGATTTAGAGTATGTGTTTATGCAATATTAAATATAGTTGGTACCACTCTAAATATATAGTTTTATGGTTTGAAAAGGAATTAAGCTTTGAATACAAAAAAATAATAAAAGCACGCATATGTATACACATATTTAGTCGTCTTTTCCTGTTTTCATACTTTTTTTATAAGAAGAAATAAGTAAAGAACTCGAATGTGATAGTGACATGTGATAGTGACAAAAAGATGACGACATTATTGGCATCTCTGCAAAGAGAAAAAGCAAAAATAAAAAAAGTATGGAAACAGGAAAAGGGGTGAGTGAATATATGTATATGTGCTTTTATTATTTTTCTGTATTCAAAATTTAATTTCTTTTTAAACCATAAAACAAAATTTAGAATTAATATTGCATAAACATACTCTAAACCTGTGATAAATACGCAATAAATTTATAATATATATATTGCAATGTTAAAAAATACGATTGTAAATATAAATATGCATTTTGCATACATGTATTAAGAATTTATATAAATTTTATTATAAATTTCAATACGAGATTTAACTTCAAAAAATTTTAACTCATGTTCGCGGTTCGCGATGGAGTTCGATTTGAGGTTCGTCTGCAAGTTCTGCTCGAGATTCGGTTCGGGACTCGGTTCGCGGTTTGGCTCGATAATGTGGACCCTCCTTAACGCGCCGCGGTTCCGCGAAATTAAACCGTTATTTCCTCGGTCGCCTTCGAACAACGCGCGACCGCGCCTTTAACGCGCACCGTTATGTCCCACGAGTGAATTGTGTTCCCACGCAATCATTGGGACAATTCACGTGATCGATATATTCGCGCCGCATTGCCAATAATTGCTGGCTTGGCTCTCGCAAGCGAGCGAGATGATCGAAATATCGCGTGCTTTTCCCTCCTCCGCTATATTTCTTTGCAAAATCTATCGCGCGCTTCTTTTCTAATTCGTATTCTAGTGACGCGTACTGTTTGAGGTACTCCAGAAACCGTAGCTTCTCCAAAAATAACGGAACGCAGACCTAGCTTCTTTACTGAATGGGAATAGTCGCGCAAGCCTCGGGAGACTCGTTTCAACTCGTTTATATGCAATAACACTGTAAATCCAAGTGTGTTATTTCTACACGCATAAACGTTTAAGGCCCAGTTTCACCAACGTATTCTAAGGAGGACAATTAGAAAGAGACGAACAGTGAGTTTAATCGAAGGCTACAGTTGATCGACGTTGGTGAAATTGAGCCTGAAAATGACACATTTGACTAAAGCTCGTTTTACATGTTTTGTTGCGCGTTAAACTAACACGTTTAATCGCATTAAATTAAAAGTTAATACGTTCAACTGTGTTAAATGATGTGATTTAAAACGGCAAAAAATGTGTAAGAAGAGCTTTTAAATAAGTAACACACTTGAATTTGCGGCGAACGCGTTGCAAGCATCGACGATATTATTATGACACCCACGGGGTGATTTACGTAATACGTTGCAGCCTTCCCGATGCGGGCAACTTAGTTAGCCCATACGAACGGAATCGCATTTTTAACTCATCTCTATCCGGAATATTCGTGCGGCGTGTATGAATTACACATTTTTCATCATCATGGCATGGATAAAACAGCTGATCCACCGTGGAAGCGTGATATCGCCCGTTTTTTTTTCCTTCCGATTACAGCGATCCGCGATCCACGCATTTAGTATCGTCTCGCGTGTAGGCGAGATGAGTCGTTGGCGTGTTTTAAACAGAAGCACGATTTCCGAGCCGAGGACGCGTTCGACACGAGAGATGCACCGACTTCGCGTGCAACGAATTCAGTCGGATTTACGTCGCGTAAAATAATCGCGATTACGCAAGGGTTGCGAAGAAATTACGGGGGCGGCGAGGACGACGCGCGGGGAAAGGATGCCACGCTTTTAAACGCTCCGTCATTTAGAAGACAAAGAAAAGGCACGCGAACGACGTCTCTGTTGCTTGTCGTTTTTGCCGACGCTGCCCTTTAATTGAGCACGTAGGAAACTCGTGAGATTTTAATTACGATTTTAATTTCGCAAAGTGACTCCCTCCCCGCCGTCAACTTTTCTCGCGGAGAAGGTCTTCGTCTTTGCGACGTTTTAGAATTGTCATTGAATTAGAATGATTCAATTAAAACGCGACAAACGTATATAGTAATGAGAGAAGAAACTCCACGAAGAAATTGCATTGACATAATTGCTGATGGTATTATTAATTGTATCTTATTACATGTCATGCCACAAAATTTACGGGTTATACGCAATGTGTTAACGAACAATATGAGACTGTGAGACACGCGATATTGATGAAAATAATCGAAATCAATTTCCATCAGGCTTTTCCATCAATTCTCGACACATTTGTGAATCAATTGTAAATTGTTGCACGAGGAAGTACAAAAAGATTTCATTTTATCACGGTCTTATAGGGTCTTTTCGAGGAAGTCGGCGATCAGAAATTCAAGAGGTACATCCGAGAAACCGTTTTCACACCGTCGCAACATAAATCGCGCCAATTTATTACCGCAACAATATAGAATACAGTTCCGGGTCTAGTTCCCGCACGGCGTACATCGCTCGCAAAAATTCCATCCTTTAATTGCGGATAGATTACATTCTTCCGATACCGATATAATGAACGCCGCGTAACGGAGAGAATAACGGCCAATTAATTACACCGACTATCACAAATGTTACGCAGCTGTTACCTTGCCGAGCGCAATCAGTTCCGTTAATGAGTAAAATATGATGATAATGGGTGCAACAATTTCTTTTACACCGTATGACATGGCGCACAATCAGCCTACTTACAGGATATACGAATATTTCATACGTAATGTCAGAATAACCGACGATGATGCCGGCAACGGCCGTGTATAATCGCAAGATTAGGAGTCATTAGTGTAATCGCCGTTTCAGCCCCGTATCTTACCCTGACGAATAGTCGACCTCCGCAGATAGTTCTCCGTTACAACGGTTGCCTTTACAGCACAGAGAGAAAGAAAGAGAGGAGAGGAGAGGGGAGAGAGAGAGAGAGAGAGAGAGAGAGAGAGAGAGAGAGAGAGAGAGAGAGAGAGAGAGAGAGAGAGAGAGAGAGAGAGAGAGAGAGAGAGAGAGAGAGAGAGAGAGAGAGAGAGAGGGAGGGAAGCGTTTATATCGGCAGAAAAGCGGTACGCCCGTTCGATGAGACGCTTTGATTCTCCCGATAATCGCCGGTCGCGTCTCGTTAACGCGCCTTACGTCACCCTAATGAGTGGGCAAGGATACGCCACGCACGCCAATATCGTTACGATTCAATCAAAGCCATTATAGATACGAGAATGCGTCGTTCTTTTACATCAAAGAATCCGACCGCCAGCGATTATTGCCGAGACACATTTATAGTACCAATTATGTAATAACGGACGAATGCCGTTTTGCGCATCGAGAATCAAACTCGTTTATTTCCTGCTAAATATTCTCGAGATCTGCATTGTGGTTCTCCTGAAAACCACAAATTTAATTACGAAAATGATTTAAGTCTTTCTCTTTTTTTCTCCTTTAAAATTTAATAAATAATATAATCCTTCAAAAAAGTTACAAAAAATGTTTAACATAAAGTTTGCCCAAAGCACAGATATCGAGAAGAATAAAAGTTACTTTTTCTCAATTTATTATTCTGCATGCTATTCTGCAAATTCTATATAAAATGACCATTTCAGATATCAGACAGTTGATATATATATCTGATCATTCTGCTTCTCGGCGCGTTCCAAGATTCTTTGCGAAACACGTTCACACTAACGCGATTCGCGCGAGAACGAAGTGGAAAATATAATAGCGATATCTCTAGTTTGTATAATAAAAGAAACTCGCGCGCGGGAGAAATTGCACCATAATTTCTAACTGCCGCGAAGTATCGCGTCGGCCCGTTATATTCAAGGGTGCCGCAATTAAATTATTCTCAAGACGGATGTAGCGTTAATTGACAGAGGCGCGGTGTGCTGGGAACACAATTTCTTTACGCGCGCGCCTACACAACGCGCAGGAAGCATCGGGAGTGCACCTACGGTCTTGTCTATGTCAAACCCAGTCCATTCGCCGCGTGTCACGGTTACGTACAATTATTTTCAGGCCGAAAACATGATTCACTAGTCCACGATTGTTTTTAATTTCGACTCTATTTCGGCGCGTTACCTGAAAGACCCGTTTCGCAAGCCAAAAGCGATCGAAAATAGATTTCGGAAGAAATCGTTTGACTCTTTCGCTAATCGCCCGAGTGATATATGGTGTTTATATATATGTATATATAGATACGCATCATATTTCCAGATTTCCTGCGCGTAATAGACGGAGATCATTGTCGCAATATCCTGTGCTGAGATCAGTGATTCGTGGAATAGATCTGGACTACAGCTGGTTAGTGGTACGTAAAAAATATGGTTGATCGACCAGCAACACCTCGGCCACGAAACATGAATAAGTAAAAAAAAATCTTTTATTATTTGGAGCGTTTTTTCGCCTATTTAAAAATAGCACGTAAAAAAAAAAACACCAATTTTACGGTAATACGAGAGTATCGATGACTTATAAAGTATGCAAATTTATTTATAACACTGTTGCAAGCCCGTTTCCACGAAGGTGCTCTGTTTAAATAAGAGTCAGTGACTCATTCGTGGTTTTCGTTTTCTCTCTATAGACGCTGTTAGTTCGTATATGTAAATTCTCGGCAAACACATAACTTCCACCTTCAAAATATTTTGAGTGTCATTTAAGATGTCAAATTTAGCTAAAACACTAAAAAAACGTGCGTGGGACGTCTAATATGAGAATTACATTGTCAGAAGAATCGCATAAAAATACGTATGTTAATGATATACATAAATAAAAAAGCAACGTATAAGATAGATGGCATTTCAGATTGTCATGTTTATGCTCGTTCGTATTAACGTTCACATTCGTTTACATATGCGCGACATTCAAAATAAACTCGGAACGATTGTGATGATAATTAGGAGCGTTTTTTACAGAATTAATTAAGGCATATCTATTCATCGAAGTATTTTTCTGGGACGCCAATCGATGTTGGAACATATGTCAAAAATATACTCGATTGTTCTAACGAACCATGCGCGAAAGTGGAAACGGGAAATCGAGCGAAAAATCAATAGCTGAGCAAGAAACGACTTGGAAAACCGTGTTATATATATTCACCCGGAAAACTGGCGCTATACTTCCAGCACCAGATTTGTACGAGCTACATACGAATAATATACGTATACGAATATACGAAAGCTATATACGAGCCATCATTGTACGAGCTATATACGAATCGCGTACATTTTGCTTATCCATCGCTGCGAGAAAGTGTTAATTCTCCCGAACGCCGAAACATTATTAAACAACATCGCGCATTTCGTTACGTAAATCCCGCGCGAGCGAAATCGCCTAATTGCAATTCGTACCTCCATCGAGCGTGGTGTTAATGATAACATTCCGCCGAATGAGATAGTCCGTGTTGCATTTTCCGCGCGTATTTTATATACCTACGCGGGCAAAGCTGAAATTATTTTCGCGCCCGATACGCCCGGGGAGAGCCGGGTGAAACGGAGAGCGGCTCTCTGTACTTAATCGCTCATTTTGCGCCCGATTCGGGCGATACCATCGGGCCGCGGTCGAGGTATATCGACGCCCGAAGTAAATCGCCCACGTTTCCTGCCGAAGCGTGTGTGGCGGTTGCACCAGCGCGCGGTCTTGTAGCTTGTATAGCGCGCGGTGAAGGGTGCGCACGCGAATGTTCCACGGGGCAAGTGGGCTAGGCGTGGCTCGCGGGAGAAATAAGAAAGGGACCGGTGTGCCCGTAACACTTGGCCGGCGTGTGCTCGTTACACTCTTGCCTGTGTCTATATCGATGTCTGGCATGGAAAGGCCCCCTTATACACGAGCAGCGGCGGGCACGGGTGAGCCCGAACGGCTGAGCACCGGAATGCTGACTTCCCATGGCGAGGAGTTCGCGAACGCCAGGCTCGCCGAACGCGAAGTATTCGTGTGTTTTCCTTCTTTCTTTTTTCTTTTCGCCTCGCCAATTGCCAGCATCAAAGACGCCGCGAACGGCGCGAACGAGGCCGGGTTCCCGCAAAGTAGCAACGGTTCGACAGGACGAGACCGCCTCTTTAAAATTCAGTCGTTTTAAAGCGATAGGCCGCGTATTCGTCCCACGTTGCTTTATCTTAGGACTGTCTTCCGTCTCCATCAGCATAGAGATGGGAATAATCGGGGTCTCGTCTCGGGCACACGTCCGAAATCTTTATTTCGCGCGGAAATGTCGCGGTGACTTAATGGGAAAATTGTGACTTGAAACATTTCACGGTACTTGGATTAAATTAGATTAATATCTCGAATGTATCGTAACGTTCTGAATGTAGCCTAATACTTTGCTCCAGATCACGTAACGGTTCTATAAGGATATTCCAGGCAAAGATCGCGGAAGATGAAAAAGAACGACCTGCGAAATCTGAATATCAATCGTTATCTGGATATGCGACTTGAATATTAAGTTCTAAATACGAGCACGGTGTTCAAAGTAAGTACTTCGGCATTGCACGCGCGCTGTTTCCTCTGTTTGTCAGCAACAAAAACTGCCGCGACCGTATTACGAAACGACATGAGACAGCCACCGACGACGCGCGAGTCATCCTTTCGGTACAGAGAAAAAGAGATTTACAATTTCGCTCCCAGAGTAATTTAGAAATAGCTATTGTGTTGGAAATAAAGAATGTAAATAGTACTTTATAATTCAATAATTATCGAATTATAAAGTAAATAAGATTATGAAATTTTCAATATGAAAGATAAAGCGCTAATAAAAAATTTTAAATACCTATAAAATCAATGTATTGATTACTAAGGCCTAGTTCCACAAACGTCGGTTAACTTTTAACCTTAGGTTAACTCACTATTTCGTCTTGTTCTAACTGACCCCCTTAGATAAGGTTAAAAATTAACCGACGTTTGTGAAACTGAACCTAAGTTCATTCTTGATATAATCCGCATTACTATTAACATAAAAACTAGTCAAACCTCTCTAACTCAAACTTCTCCAACTCAAAAACTTTTACACAATTCGAATTTTTATTCATTTCTTAAAAAACTTCCATAAGTCGAAGAAAAATAAATTTATAAACGCACCAATTACCTAATTTTACGTCTGCAACTCGAATTATTTCAAAATTGATCTTTATATTTCGGATAAAAACTTCTATAACTCGGATTATTATCTGTTCCCATGGCACTCGAATTGGAGAGGTTTGACTGTAATTATTACATAAATATATCTCCGTAAAAAATTGTCTAAGAAGTATTTAAATTAGACGTTTCGAAATTTACAAAAAGATATGTCTCTTTATTGTGTGATGTATTTAAAATCGAGCAAAATTGAGAAAGCATTTTAAAAAAGAGATGCCGAAGATTACGCCGTGCCGCATTTCTCTCTCTTCCTTATTTGTTACTAGACATTACAGATCCGCGCTACGCGCGCGCTATTTAGCTTTAATATTATACTATTACACTATTACATTACACTATTAACCTCTTGATACACAAAACTGTCAAAATATGCAATGACAGATGCTCAAGTAAGCGCAGTGAGCGAATAAATCGGCATCACTTAGTGAACGAACA
The DNA here is from genome assembly GCF_048541705.1 of Temnothorax americanus. Taxonomy (NCBI): domain Eukaryota; kingdom Metazoa; phylum Arthropoda; class Insecta; order Hymenoptera; family Formicidae; genus Temnothorax; species Temnothorax americanus. The sequence continues at coordinate 646,134 of NW_027509559.1, forward strand.
GCGAACGCGAACATTCGGACATTCGCGTTTGTGTCTCTCAAGTTGTTTGTTCTTTTTTTTCGGTTGCACTAAACACCAGAACTCGACCAGATTCGATGTTTGCTGCATTGTAGCAATTTGAGGTTTTTCATTATATCTGTTGAATAACAACGAACGTTTGCATTTGCTGTTCGTTCGCTAAGTGTATACCCAGCTTTTTACATGCGGATTCTTTAAGAGTTTTACGAGGACAGATCTCGGCATGCGATTGCATTATTATGACGATTAGCGCGTCGAAATAAAGTCAAGAGTGATGCTCATTCGAAAATAAGGCGATCTAATGAAAATTTATGAGACATTCTGACGACCCACCGGCCAGTGAATCTCCGCATATAATGGCGCTTCTTGTATAGTAAGGCGCAATATTTAGCGCCTCCGCAGACAACAATAACTCGTTTAACTGCCGTAATTTGTTAACCGCCGAGAATGCAATGTCGATGATGAATTAATTTTTCCCGGTCTCTTTTTTGCGGTTAACGCGCGGTGGTTCTTTCTGCATTCCGAATTTTTGCAACATTACGCAAAAAATGCAAATTCTTTCATAAAATCCCCGTAAACTGTCATAAGCATCCTAATATATCAATATATCAGTTAATAATTATATTGTACTATCACTTCTGTTAATTTAATAGTCTCCGTTACTCATTTCATCATCAGAAATGTGCCACGCCGCTTTACACATTTACGGAATAAAATCAACTACTTCTGTGATTCGTTATCAGCGATAGTATTCACGTTGCGGGGTAAAGAACACCACGAAGAATCGCGATTTCTCCGGAATCGCTCGACGCGCGTCAAACGGAGAGATAGTTCTCCCTGCACATACATCAACGCGTAAATCCGCGATTTTATGAGAAAAATATGAGAGCTGAAGCTAAACTAATAGGGTCGATTCCGCAGGAAATCATGGGGAAAGCGGACGGACGTGACGGCGACGTGTAGCGTGTCGACGGGCGGCAATGACACTTTCGCTGAATGCTCTTCTCCCTAAAGGTCGTTGCACGTGTAAAAAACGGGCAACGCGTCGCTGGAATTCATAACGAACAGCGGAACAGAAACGGGTCAGTTTTAACTCGAATTTCTAATTCTACGAGCGAAAGGGAAAATCGACTGCAGGAAAGTTATGCGATGCTAATGGCGATGAGTGCGCGCGACTTTAGAATTTCTGCGCGAGATATTCGCAATTTCGAAATTTCTGCAATGAAACTCTGCTTCCCCTTACAGAGAATACAAAAGGTTTGACCTTCGCATCGTAATGATCAAAACGTTTTTAACATTTAGCGCAAAAATAGCGTACGACCAATACTTTTCTCAATCTGAAATACCGCAGAATGTACTTTTAGAAATTGAAAAAAAAAAAAAAATTTAATTATGTTTTAAGAGTATACACCTGTTTGTTTTCTTAACAGCAATATGTTTTTAGATTTCGCATCCTGTCATTTATTTTTGAAATGTCAATTGTCACGGTATACATAGAACTGTCCGACGAATTGATTGGATGGATTCATAAAATGTTACAGAATAAGGGACTGACCTACATACAGGTATATCGACGAGGCTCTCGTCGCGCTATTTTCGAGACAAGAAAATGGCGCGACTTGCAAATTTTCAAAGCATCTGATAACCGAAGCGTTTCTATTTCCGTTCGGAAACGCGACACCCGATGATAATAAGCGCCGACTTTGCGCTATCATCAATCGGAGTCGGAGACGGATGCACGTGTCGCGTGGCATGTGCAACGTTTAGCTCGCGATTGCAGTTTACGCGTAATGCGCGAAGTAGACATGTGAGAGCATAGTTGGCGAGTAATAGAAACGCGTCATGATAAGTTGTGCCAACGGTGAATTAACTCCCGTCATCCTTGTGTCATCCTTCGGTTTCCAACGCCGGATACCGGGAATTCTGAATTTCTTTAACCACGCCGATCGTCCGAGAGATGCGTGAGCGACACGTGCAATCTCACCGCAGCATAAGGCGAATTATGAAACTTGTCTTCATGTTCCGATTGTAACAGTGATAGAACGCGATAATCGAACACTTATGAAGTTAATAAATCAGTTTTAACTATCGGCTACCTGTAAGCTCATTATACATAGAAATCAATTAGCGGCTTAATTGCCCGTCATTGCCGTAATAACGAGGCGTGTTAGACTCCAGTTATTCGTTAAACGACAAACAATTGGACACACCCACGGCTATCTTCGTAATCCTCTTAAACAGTCACAACAGACTTTAGAAGAACTAATCAAAAAGTAAATTTAATTGAAAATGTAATTTAAATGGATCTTCGTGAATAATTACCGGAAATTGAAGAATCCTTTATAGAACAATTTATTTCCGTAAAAAGTTCGATAATAACATATTTATTTAAAGTACATTAAGTTTGAATTGTCGTAACATATTTAACATTGGATATGAATATCGAGACTCTTTTCAATATTTAACGCGATTTATGTATAAGTTAGATAACCCAAATTTTGCATTTAGCGTTAAATAAAGGCGCTAGATAAAGGTGACAATATGCGTCTTGCTTCCTGCAATCTCTAATGGATAAAAGCGAATGTAAAATGCATGTTCATTTCACAGTTTCTATACGTCCCAGATAAGCACAACAAAGCGACAATAAAGCCTCAGTTAAAAGGCCCGTAACGCAGCGCACGGTCACAGGGAGCAACCTTTTCGCCATGATCTTGAAATTAACCGATTCAACCCAGTTCTCAGCCGCGCTCATTAAGATGCGCGAGAAACTGTCTTCTCACTTTCGTGTAAAATCGCGGGAAAATGAAGGCGCGCACGATAAAGAACAATGGGTCGTACACCTCCGGCGAGAAACACAGGTCGTTTGAGCTCGTGCGACGCACAACGAATACGCCGCCTTTCCCCGAAAGAAAAGAATAATAAATGATAACATCTTTGAATATGAAATGGAAAGTTTCCATCGCGTATTGATAATTTGCAAATACTTTGTAGAAACTTGAAGATTACAACTATTTTAATATAATATTTCGTATACGATTATAAACAGCGAGCAAAGGAAGTAGAAAAATCGTCAAGTATTGTGCTATTAAGGTGCGTGTCCACCTGCGAGTAAGAACTCTCAAGAGCAAAAAGAGAGAAAGAGAAAGAGACTCTCGAGAGTATCTCTCTCTCTCTCTTTCTTTTTGCTCTCGAGAGTTCTTACTCTCAGGTGGAGACGCACCATTATAGCTAGTATATATACGTTTTATAATATACTATTAATTTAATACTATTAGTTTAATATATATATATATATATATATATATATATATATATATATACTATTAATAGCACAAATTATATATAATTTCAATTGCATAATGTTTAGTTGTACGTAATCATTATTGTATAACAATTACGTATTCGCTATATTTACATGCCGCGCTATTTCTTATGATCACAGAATTGAACGAAATTGAATATGTATGTAAAGTATTGACTCAGATTTTAGTAATAACGTCCCATCTCAAGAGATTTCAAATTAAATGCTAAAATTAGATAAGCTAGGGCGTTGACACTTATTACAATGACCGGGCCATCAATGTAAAAACACGACGATGTGGGAAGTGAGGACATCGAAAGCCACGATTTCACTATGATCTTGAAGTGTCATATACGCCAGGCCGATTCTCAGGAAGTGCCTCGAAGGAAAATCGAGTGATCTTCTCTCGCGATTTCCACTTGTAACTTTCCAACTCATTCACGCTTCTGGTCTAAAATTCGTGATTCGAAAAGACGATATAAAACATAATAAATACAATGGCGCATTAGAGAATATGAAGCTAATTCGACGAGATTGTGCATCAAGCGAAACTGTTCCCGTCAATCTCGTGTGCTAATAAGCACGAACGAAGGATTGACTGGAACAATAGGAACATTATATCTATACTTCTCAGAAGCTTTGTACACGTGTCTCTCGCACGTTTTTGATAAAGGCTAATAACATCGTTAATAAAAGCTATTCACTTTATTCGCCACTTTATTCATATATGCACGTAGTTTTAATACAGCGATGCAACCGCGAAATGTCACGAACCACGATCGATTATGCTTAGCGAACCGTATTGGCCAAATAACTGAAGATAACATCTCTCTTTGACCTCACAATTGACTTGTAAAAGACTTTTTATTCAACGCCCTGATTTTAAATGTCCTCGTTTAGTATCGACGTTACACATTTTTAGAAAAATCTGCTGCAAGCTTTTTTTTTAATAATTTCACTTAAATAAAATTTAAATTTATCAACACAAATAATATATGATAAAGGAAGGTATCGAAATCGTAATAATCAGACAATTAATATTATACAAACATAATTGCATATATAATTAATAAACTTAAATTTACAGATTAATTACAGAAATATTTCAATGTAGACCAACTTGCAACAAACGACTGAAATATAATATCAGTATCTTGCAAATAAATATAAGATATTAACAAAATGTTTCCAATGGAGGGATAGTTCTTTTTGACACGCGATACGTCAAGGTCATCTTTTCTTTTCAGGCACGACACCCGCGATCAATCTCCCTGACCAATATATTATTCTCAAATGTAGAAGTCCACAAAGTGACTGCGCCCAGATTTTTACGATTCAACGACGCGGCGACGCGGCACTTAACAAAATTGGTAACGTAAAAAACAATTAACGCGTATGCCGACCTTGATAATGCCACGGATCTCTTCAGATGAGTCATTACACGGTCAGACGGTCTGAAATAAGCGCACCCGCCGTTCGTTCGCGGGGATCTTGACCGACAGTCGCGATGGCGATTCCTCTTCGAAGCCCGGATGAAGGCCCAGTTTCACAAGTGTCGGTTAACTTTTAATCTTAGATTAACTCACTCTTCGTCTCCTTCTAACGTCCCTCTTAGAAAGAGACAAAAAGTAAGTTAATCTAAGATTAAAAGTTAACCGACACTTGTGAAGCTGGGCCTAAACTAGGACAAATCGCGAGCAACTGATCGCTGACTCAAAGCGTTCGCGAGAAAAAAAAACATGCGTACGTGAACGTGAACGGCACTTTAAAAATATCTTCTCGTCATAGATCTCATCGGATGTACGACCGGTAATGCGTCACACGAAACGTCACGGCAGTATTCGCACTCGAATAATAGCGTCACAGTCCGAGAATATAATGACGACGAGACATTGCGGTGAATCGTAATTGATTACGTGGAGAGGTGCGATCTCGTGCGTTCTCCAAATTTGGCCGTGTGAAAGGATTAATCATATTTGGATTCAGCATCAACAGCAAATAGATTATCGACGGTCGTGCGAGGTAAATCAATTTGACTCGGTTTACTGAATATGGAAAATACGGCATTATCTCGAGAAGCATATAGACACAATCTCTTTTCTCCTTCATTACATGCATATATATATCAATTATTATATATAGTAATGTACGTATGTCGAAAGTATACGATGCCTCAGTCATGAAACTTTTACAGTAATATGAAATCAGTCTTGCAGACCGATCGGACCGAAACTTTCGCGATCGACGAGTGACCCGTACTTTCATGCGCATCCGTATCTCGCACGCGTGACTAGCATGATGCGAGTATTGCGATCCTTTATATGTAAACGAACTCGTATTTTTACCATACAATGTTCCGATTCCGTTATTAAATATCCAGCAGGATTCCTTTTACAGCAATTGCGGAAACTTTTAGACACGCGAGTGACAAGTAATTATCTCCCGCGCGTCGTCATGAGAAGTTAAATAAATTTTCTGAATAAACGCAAATACAAAAATAAAATCGCTCCTGCAAAAACAGAAAAAATTTTTATGTAGTTTATCGAGTTGATAAAATATCCTAATGTTTCGGCACGGTTAAATATTAAAAGATAAAATTAAGTTGGAATAACATTTTGACAATTAAATTAAATAACATTTTTAACTACCAAGTGTGTCAATATTTATTATTTTAACCTTAAACAGTATTATTTTAACTTTATTGGTTTAGTTAAATTAACGAAATATTAAATAAGAGCAGTGGCGACCTATAAGAATGATTAAAAATAACTCAAAGAGTATAATTTGAAAACTACGAATTTAACACTGTGTGAATAGCTATTTTATTTCCAATATACCTACTCCGTCACTATTATTAGCGGTCGACTGTTATCCAAATTAGAATAATGCGTGTCAGTATGAAAATGTTATGTGTGACTAATTTGATATCGTTATTGAACTTATCTATCCATCGCGGCAATTGATATGTGATCGGTGTAACTCAGCACATTCATGCAAGGTGATTACATATAAGCGACACCATTACTCACGGATTCGTCCTATCTGTTTTCTGCGCTCATTAATAGCTTCGGGACAAGGTGTAGACGCGATACTCGTATTGAATATTGAAGTAAATTAGACACGGATAAAATAATATGTGCAGCTATGAATTCAAAGCGGCGCTGATATATCTGAATTACTTTCTATTAATGGACCGTGACTTCTCGGTGAAAGCCGAGAAAGTTCTAATTTCAATTTTTCCCTTATCATACACAACCGTCTAACAGATAATCATTACGTAAAATATATACATAATATATGTAAATGAGAAAATATGGCGTATATAATGGCGTTAAATGATGACGTAATACGAATGATATTTTGTTTGCTGTCCTACACAAGCAATATTTGTCACTGTCTCCATAAGCGATATCTCACATTTATTGTTCGAGATTAAGGAATTTATTAAGAACGAAGATCCAAAAAGAGGTCGAAATGAAATTCTTGGCGTCTCGAGGCCCGGCGACTCAAGTTTTTTTTTCCACGCAGACAGTGTCATCCGGTAAGACGTAGGTTTTCCCGTTTCCATTTCCGTCTCGGACCAGGCGCGACTGTATCGCTCGCGTAGACGTATAAGTAAAGATCGTTATATCTACGTCTGCATCATCGTCAAAATAACATAAAGCGCTTAGAGCTGCTTAAAAGCGGAGACCTTCATTTTTACAAGCGCATTGCGCGCAAGCAATAAATTGCCTTACGGGTATACAAGTTTATAGCTATAGGATGATTCGTTCAAAAATAAATATTCAGATGCATCTCAGAAAGGATCTTATCCTGAGTAATGTCTACATGTTTATTGTTTGACTTTATTTTTGCCTCTCTTATCTCTTTCCTATACCTACATACAATTATGTACATATAATTATGCTCGACCTACACAAACACTACTACAAATATTAGAGGACAAAATAAGAGGATCTGTAAATATTTGATGTGAACATAATCATATCAAGTTTTTAACCGACTTCAAAAAAAGGAGGTTCTATATTCGGCCTTATGTATGTCCACGATTTTCTCTAAACTACTAGACGGATTTAAATGCGGTTTTCACTGTCCTATAGAGCAATTCTCCAGGAAGGTTTCAGTACATTATATTAATTTAATGAAAAGCACTAAAAAAAATTTTTTTTAAATAAAACCAACTTATAAAAAACTTTAAAAAATATAAAATAATACTTTTAAGAATCCCTTTCAGTTTTTTTTAAATCGGAGCAAAATGAATAATACTTTTAAGAATCCCTTTCAATTTTTGAAGTCGGCGCCAAATTAATTTATTTGAAGTCGGTTCTATTAAAAAAAAAATTATTGGTAACAATAGGGCAACGATGTATGTTGTCCATCAACGCGTGATCTCGGATCATCGGAATGCGACGCACCATGTCGCAATGAAATTAATCATCTCTAATCGGTTGCTTCGCAGCACGAAATGCAATTCGGAGGATCTCCGATGCGTAGGCGACGGAAGGTATATACCTTTCCTGCAGTCATGCCCGTTGATTCGGGTAGGTATAGGTGAGACTTTAAGAGAAAGAGAGAAAAGCCAGGGGGGACCGCGAAAAAGGAAAAAGGGTGTGCGAGGTGTGCGAACGGGACAGGACGATGCCTTTCCCAGACAGTCGTAGGAGCGACCGGCGACATTGCACACGCGGCATTTCCTTCCTCCGGCGTGGCACGCGGGCGCAACGTGGTGGTAAAACACCGTGAGGTGAGGTGCACGAGGTGCCCCGAATGCCCGAATATCGTACGCGGTGTGTCGAGTCGCGCATCGTCGCAAAAGTCGCGTCGCGTCGCGTCGCGTCGCATATCGCGGGACCACAGAGTGGGACGGGACGACACTGGCGCAGGGCCAGTAGAGGATCCACCGATATATAAAGATCACCGGTCACGCGGCGCAAGAGGCTACTCGTGCATCGTCGTCCAAGTGCAGTGGTTGCATCTCGCGACGTGTGTTCACGGGAGGAGGGATGCGCTGAAGCGAGAGAGTCCCCCGTATTTGAGATCTCTTTCGTGCGTTTCACAGATGAACTCGTCGGAGTGCGATACATGCGCCTGAAGCGGCCGGTCTGTTTTGGAGGTGCATCGAGGAAGATCGATATCGCCGAGGACGCCGATATACGGCATATTATATAAATGATCGTGAGTGCATCTGCATATTTCGTTGCGCGACGAGAATGTTTAGTTTAAAACTTAGCGTACCACGTGCGGCAGGATAGCCCGTTATCGTAATAATTACCTGGTCTTACGTAGCTACGTGTGATAGATGAAAAATTACCGTGCCCAGTGATCTTGGTGATTTATTTCCTCAAATAAAATAATTTTATTTCAACTAATTGATGTTTTGCAGTTATGAAAATAAAACTGTAATATATTTTAGTATATTAGAAAAATAGAATCTTTCGTAAAGTTTTAAGCAAAGCATCTATAGAAACGCATTTACCTGTAAAAATCAGAACAAAAATAGAGCAATTAGGTATGTACAACTGCAACACAATAACTGTTGTAGCTAATGAGAATCTAGTAAATCTCATATAAATCGAAATCTTCTAGATCACAGATATTGGCTCCGATTTACGCGCATAGTTGACCTGTGTATCTCAACACATCCCATTCATTTTCATACGCGTATATCCGTGCTATTTATCTGACCGACGTTAAGGTTTAAGAGATCTTCCAAGAAACACTAATTATAACGCGTACGGTCATCATGCGTCAGGATGTCGGTCATTATTACATATCCATTGCTACTTGTGTGTGGGTATAATAATAGCAGGGAAGGACAATTAGTTCTAAAGTTCGTGTTGGCAGCGTTACTTCCACCAAATATTTCAAACAATACGTAACGAGAAACCCGTATAATTAATATATAACAAATATAAATAGAATACATATTCTTCCAAATTTATATATATTATGCAGAATTAGAGGAAGATATGAAGTTACCCACTACGAGAGCCACTTTCGAAAATTGTGCTTCCTGCGAAGGCTCGCCGGTAGTCACACTTTCTGTATACTCGTTAAGTCGGAATTATATTGTTAAATGAGCCTGAAATAAAAGCACGCAGTGGAAGGTGTTGTTAATAGTTCCCGCGGTATACTCGCGCATTTCGCTCGGGGTTCTCGGAATATCCGGTCAATCGCGCGTATGCGAAAGTTAGAACTTCCGGCGGCACGTCGTCGCGGTGACGGCTCGATGCGTTTATAACGTGCTTAATTATCATCATCTCGTTTTGTCAATTATATACACGATCAAGCGACTTGTCGGCCGATTGGCGGCCGATTACTTTCACTTGGATATAATTTTGTCCTCGAAAAACATTCAGAAGGCAAATCGAACCAAATGAAATTCGGAGCACGTCGGTAATTTATATTCTTTTTCTTCTTCGGCTAAAAAATACAGGCAGCACGACGAAATCGTGTTTTTAGGAAATTCACTGACCGAAGATCAAATAGGTATACTAGTCCGCACTCTCAATGTACTGACGTTACGCGTATCTGGCGCACGACGGAGCTGCTCCCTCGAGACAGGAAAAGGGAAAGAGATAATAAATCGGTACAAATGGCCATTGGCTATCATGACGTGATCGTTTTATGATCCACTGTTATAAGAACGGTCAGAATATCATCGTGCGTATTCACGAATACGCAAAACCGCACAGCGGAGCAAAAAACGAAAATAATCGCGGTGCGGAGAATGAAAAATTTAAAACAATTATTTTTTTTTGTCAATACAGGGCAAACAGTTGGAGATCGATTGTGCGCCGTACTTATACACGGCGGTTGTACGGTATTCCTAGCGCCACTAAACCGCGACCGCTTATCAAGTTATGCAAGTCGTGCATGAAGTCGCCCGGACAAAATAAAATAGGTAGTTGTACACAGAGAAAGTCGCGCGTCGTGTGTTTAGCGAGATCCAGTAATAGTATCTTTCCGATTCTTCACTTAAAATGCGGTATTGAGGCATGACACGGGTGTACGTAAGTGTATCGTATTACGTCCGCGGCAAGTAACCCAGCATTTGTTACGGAATAATATGAAAGTCACCGATTAGAGCGTAGCCAGAGAAAGGAGAGGGTTGTATCGGTATTCGCGCTTTGCTACATTTTTTTTTTTTTTTTTTACGATAGCGTCGCAATCTCGATATCGTATCAGTATTACGCGCAAAGTAATTTACCTCGCGTACATCGCCCGCTAACTTTCAGAGGCGAGATGATTGAAGCGCATTTGTATATAAAGTATCTCACGCAAATGTATCTCCCTCTCGCGGGTGCATTTCGATTACGGACCTTCGCGACGGACGGACGACAACACGGCGAGCAGGGTCATCAATGGAACCTTGAGCGCGACCTTGCTTGCACGCTGGCGTCGTCGCTGGCCAGGTTCCCCTCTCGCCGGGACTGATCGTCCTTAATTAGTTAGGTATGCAATACGGCGGCGTCTAAACTTGTGCAGCGGACGCGAGGGATTGACGTAAGCGTGGGAATGTGCCACGTACAAAGTGGAATGCGGATAAAAATGAGAAGAATCGCTCTGGGCGATTTGCGGGACTAGGCCGTGCTCGTCTTGGGATGCCCGGACTGTGATTCATTCGCACGTTAGGATAAACCTGTTCGATTTGAAATCCGGCGGTCGTGCGCGCGATTAGAGTCGGCAACACGGATTCATTAACATCAGAGAAACAATCGGCTGGAATCCAACGGGTGACAACGGCGCGGAATTCCGACGACTATACGTCTCATATATCGCACGTCTGTTTTGCAAACGTGATAGATACCGCGATCTCACGCGTCCTTCGCGCGTTAATCAAAGCGTGTAAAAACTTGCGATCGCAAATACGCGACACTAAGAGCGATCGGCCGAATGTTGAACTTTTTATCACCGGAGAGATATGCCCGAAATATAATTCTGAGTAAATTAAGACGGGAGCCTCGCGATATGACAATATTTTTTCAAAGTGAATTCACTTGAGAGAGTTTAAAAACTTATCTGTGATTTTTTTTTTAATAATTATCTCGCCGTCCGTATACGTGGGTTTACGGCGTCCAAGCCAAAATGATATCTGCTCGTAACCGTAAAACTTGCAAGCCTGCCAGAAAACATTAAATAAACGATGTTTATCAAAATGACTATAAAATCGTCAATGTAGACAGATGTGAATATTTTCGGACTTTGTAAAAAATACTTTAAAGTAAGGAAAAATAGCGTCAAATATGTAGCAGACCCAGCACCGTATATATTCCGAGGGAGAAAAAACCGCATACAGACGGAGGATTATAAATTCTCGATATTTCGTTCGCGTGCGAAAGCTGCGAGATGATTCTCAGAGCGACGACTTTCGAAAGAGCGCGGTTAATAACTTTGCATCCCAAAGTACACTCGAGAGTGTCGAAAGATTTACGGTTCTCTTATCTATCGCGAAGGTGAACGGTCGAACGAGTGCGAGCTGAAAACGCGCCGCTAATCCGCTGATGAGATTAGCGGAGATGTATTTATTGTACAAATTATTGCGCCACGAAGGTCTGCGGCCGTTCTCCGAGCTTTATACCACGCGGTTTGACCTGTTTCTTCGGATTTTTCGCTGGTCGAGTTTGGTCGCCCGTTGCCTCAAGGCCGCCCGCGCCGCCACGGCGCTATACGCGAAAGGACTTTTTGCAGGATATTATGATTAAAAATTGGGAACACACGTGACAGATTTCTGATAATCTTGAGAACCGATCAAGTAACTTTCTCTGAGAAGGACAAAGATAGAAAACAAGAATTTTTACACAAATTTGTCTAATTTATACTATTAATACTATATTTATGCTACGCGCAATTCCTTGTAGTGTGAAGCTTTTTATAAAATTTATGTGATTTATACGATTCGATATTACATCAAATATAATCTAAAAAAAAGGAAAAAAGGAAAAAAAGAAAAAAAAGGATTTATTGCGATAATTTGATATGCAACAAAAAGCTTCAGTCTGCTCGTTTTCGTCGCTGAAGTTACTTATACATTCCATCACTCGTACATACAATAGGTATCGAGATTGCTAAAAATAAAATCATTCCGTCAATAGGATCCACATTTAAATTTCCGTTCTTCTAGTAACGGCAAAGTACACGACACATGTCGTTTCGTTTGCACTTTCTGTAGATACACGGAAACGGGATTTATTTGCGAGACGCCTCAGAAAAGTACCGTTTCACCGTGTCGAAAAAATTTCGCTCGCGTGCACGCTCCGTTAGGATTGTATCGGTACGTGAACCGCGCGAGTCTCCCTCATCTCAAGAGCGAGTTTACCGCGAGATGCGATTGATGCCGTAACTCGACGTGAGAGAGGTGCCCCGGGATGAACGAGACGAGCTGATTATGCAAGCGCGCGCGCGCGCGCGCGGGCTTGCCTCGGCGGAGCAAGCCGGTCAATGCCAAGGTGTTCCACTTCGAGTGCTACTCTTCCCTGTCGTTCCGACGGCGCCAATCTCGTCGCCGACTTCTTCTGAACTCACGGAGTCGGGGGATTCACCTCGGACGTGGTGCGCGCGATGAACCGTCGTGTGACACGACGAATGCGATATAGCGACTACGTGATGCAGCGAATTCACAGTAATCGCACGTGCATGTTTCCTCTGCGATGGGTGAACCCCCGCGTGCGAGTAGACAGCAGATTAAGTTAGCAATACGACGGCATACAAATACATTTTGTATACGGAAGAATGCTAGACGTATAAATAAGCTTACGGATATTTTACTTAAAAAAAGAATTTAATTATTTCTATATTATTAAAAATTGCGAGTAGCGTATTGGTAGTTTGCTGAAGGCAATTAATTGCATCTCACGCACATTCATGCTACGTGCGCTCCAGCGTGTGATTTTCTCAATAAGAGAAAAATAACGATAGAGACGTCGAATATACGAATGTTCGATTTGCCCTAGAGATATAAGAAAGCACGCATATATGCAATCTATATGCAGCAGAAAGCGATGTTTCCGACGTGCTAATTTAATTCACGAGTACCCCGTAGCCCGGAGCGATGCATTAATATATGGCATCAAGTGCAGCGTGCCAATGGAGTGTCTAGGTAGCGTGGATATCCAGACTTATCTTTGCATCTGAAAGCGATAGAGATAATTCCCTGCGCATGGCACCGGGACACCTCACGCATTCACGTTTTAGCTTTCTCCGGGGTTTTATCGCTCTTACGCAAACATACAGATCCGTAAGAAATGTAACAAATTATATGTTCGAGAATATAATGTACTGTGCAACGCGGTAGAACTCGGAGCTCAACACCAAAGATAGAGTGGTTATAAATTGTTAATAAAGGGTTATCAAATAAAGAAGCGCTCGAGCAAAAGGTGCGTCGCGCAGGATGCTGTTTAGAGTCGATTATCGATTTCCTGTGTGAGCGAAGGTGTGCCCGCGACCACTTTCGAGAGTGAGTACCCCAAAGTTTCTATGCGCGGTTGTAAAATCGTTACGACGCGCCGAAAGTCCAAGCGGGCAGCGCGCGTTGAGGAATTAATGCTGCTCAGCGAGCACAACGCGAAACAAAAAGGAAAGTAGTTGAAAGCGTAAATTCAATTGGATAACGGTAGATCCGCGACTCTTACGTGGTGCCCGCGCGTCCGCGTGCAAGTGGCTTTGTTATATTCGCCCGGTAAGATGAGCGAATTGAGAATCGACAAAAATCGACAGATTTTCCGACCAATTGCCGATAACGACGTAAATAGATATACTCTCTATAGCCAAAAACGGTACCGTAGCTGCTAATCGCGACACACGATCGACCTAACAAAACGAATGATATCAATCTGATGAATCAACTGTGAGGCTGTTTTGCAAAGATCTCTCGTTCCGCCAGACCGGCCTTTCACTCTCGCGGAACTAGTGCGGTGGCTCAATGGCGTTTTATCTTTACCGTGGGACGCCTTTGATGGCCTAGACCCAAGGTCAACTTCCGTTATATTCTGGGATATCGGGTGTGATATCGAGAAACTGCATTCGAACCGATTTGATTTGCATACGTCGACATTGCGACTAAATATTTGTTATTTTCACATTAAAGCTTTTTAATGGGAATAATCAATATTCCGTTGATGTGAAAGCAGATACGCGAAATCATATTAACGCAGTGAATACGCTAATTGTCGGACAAATATAAAGATACGGTAAATTTCATAGGTCAAGAAAGATGTTTCTAGCAAACCCGGAAAAAAATTACTCTTCCCTTCGAGTTTCCAAGCAAAGCTCTCGTGTGAGAGTCATAATTATTACGCCACGTCTATCTCGAAACTAGTTTCCGACTTTTTTTCCAATTTGGCGAGTGAGATCGAAGCGATCTGCTGCTGGTCGTAACGGCAAAGTCTGGTTCCGAACGTTTACTAGAGCAAGCCTCGTTGGCGGACGAGGCAACGTAACGGCACCTGCCAGCGGGAATCGCGGCTATCTTGCATCACGCCACGAAAAATCCTTCGACTTTCGTCTTGCGGAACCGACCACCTCCATTTTGGCGACGTACGACCGGCCTATTTTGCAATATATATATGCATATCTCAGTTATTACGCGCATTGTGTGGGAACTGTGCAAAATGCGCGGGGCGAAGGAACGAGGCGATTATTCGAGTTCTCCGACACGACTCGAGCGGCCAACAAAGCTCGAACTTAATAGCTATCGAATCCGGGCGTCTCAAAAGCCAACGAACCGATTCAAGATCGCAATTTCGGCGAATGACCCGAGAACTGCTTATTCAAGGAAACTTTAAGACGGTGTTGCGCAGACAACAAAAGTGGAGACGGCAAAGCGGAAGGTACTATCGGCGTGATTTATGAGTATCGGGCGCGGATAATCCGAGCAAATGCGCGGCGATTCTTTCGCCGCTCGTCACGTGAGTATCTCGCCGCCCTGAAAAGTAAGCAAAATCGAGCGGTACCGATTGCCGACAGAAGTGAAAGGAAAGGCCACGACATCACGCGCTTATTGTACTCTTTCCGAAGTTACGTGTCCTCGCGCGAGGACAGTCGCGCATAAAACACCCTCCGGGTAATCAGCGACGCTGAAATAATGCCAGACACACGAAGGAGCGATCTAATTACGATCGTTAATCGTACGAACCGGCGGCCGCGCGACTTCCTCCTTTCCACCGACGGCGCGGCGAAGCCGCCGTGTGTCCGTATCGCTACCGCTTGGAAACGGCTCCACCTTCCCCGACGAACGACGTCCTTGGGGGGCCCGGTACACCGGGAGAGGGTGATGAAAATCCGCCAGTCACGTGTACCATGCCGGTTCGAGCGGTCGTACCGCGGTTCCGTCGAGGCCCGACGCGTTTCACCAATCGCAATCTCCACCGATCGAAATATCGAAGATACGCGGCCACTTATCGGCCCGTAAACTCAACGAGCAACAACGTATACTTCGGGAAACGTTAATTGGAGGATACACACTTGAACGTGGGAAAATCACCTTACGTAACTTATCTTGTGCGATGCAACGCCGGAATCACGCGTAGCTCGAGTGCAATCGAGAACCGGTCCCGTTAATAAGACGCAAATCTCGAGACGCAATTTTATTCTAGAGCGAAACATCGTTCGTGGTGTTGTGAGCAGTGTCGGTTAAATGTCGGAAAACGAGTATGCTAAATCGTAGAGTAAGCCCGTCGGTGAGTGCACAATGGAGGTATCCGCGGCCAATCTGACTTATCGAAGCGCGACGGAGGAAGATGATTCTTTGACGCAAAGATGATTTCAGAAAGGAAATTCATGTCGCAACTTACACGCGTACAATTCTGGGATCGCTCGTTTGACGCTCTAATTAATTGAAGATATTTGAAAACCAGAGTAATTCAAATTGTTCAATGAGAATGAACGATAATTCTTACGAGATAGTTGGCGATTATAAGACTCGTTGGCAAATCTCCGGAGTATTTTAATACCGTATTACAATATGTACGTGCAATACTCTTGATGAATCACGCAGTGATATATCTTCTACGAGTGTTAAGGACACATTGATGATTTCGTGGCCACGTGCGTCAGTGATCGAGTGCTACGTGTTTCATTGATTATTCTTGTACGCGTATAAACGTTGGTGCTCCGTCACGTAGCACGCGTAGATTAAGTAGTTACTTGCGCGGAGAAATCGAGCGCACTCACGTAAGGCGTTTTACGTCTCTATCGTCGGACTTGGCCGGACCACCTTGCAGGTACCCCGAGGAAGCGCATTATCGCATGTGACGGTTCAATTACAGCAATTCAGCGACATACCAGAAATCCCAGCGTGTCGTAAACGTTTGTCGCGCCGTTCCGGATGTACGGAGAAAGGTACATCTTGATACCGCATTCATTAAACGCAATTTAAAATTCGCAAAAAATCGATCGCGGACATGTACAATCCACTTCTAATATTTTAAAAAGCTATGGGAATATCGCGAAGGTTGAAATAAAGACAGATTGATTATCGAGATTGATGTTTAAACTCGCAGTATCGATACACACACAATTACGGAATTTATAATTTAATTATAATTTTTTAAATTGCATGACATGATATTTTAACTGAAATCACATATTGCTTGCATAATGTTATTTATATAACGACTTTCTATTTATAGCGATTGTGAAGCGAGCAATTAAGATATCGTAATAAGCGTAGGATTCATGGATCGCGGATAAACGAATCGAGGGAAGCTAGTTTTCAGAAAAAAAAAGTCTAAAGAGATAGGCAAAGTGCGACGTCCGCGGGCCTGTCGGAAACGCATTATCGTGTTGCTCGCGCTGGCGTTACTTCCGCAAACTTACACGAGCCGCGCGCGTTGCAGCAACTCGTGTCCGACGTTAATGCATATCGGCGTGTGCCTACAGGAAAACCTACGCTGCCCCGCACCGGTTCGTTACTCAGTCGCGAGTCATTACGAGTCGGCCGGTACTCCAGTGACCCGTGAATGTTTGTCGAACGTTCACCGGTCTGTTCGCCGGGGAAAGGCGTGGCAGCCCCCTCAATATCGCATTCTCGTATCACCGCAATCCCGAGTGGTGGATTTAACGAATTCTCCGATTGTATATACGAACATAGGTCTCGAGAGATCAACCGCCGATACGTAGAAGATCAGCGCAATTCGCGAAAATTGTTCTCGTCTCACGATACTCTCACTTTGAAATCTTAACAAAGTCATCCCGGGAGATCGCGTTATTTGATATTTTCATTTTTACGTTTTCTTTTGTGATATTCGTCTAGTATTCTCTCAAGTCGCGACTGTTCGTAAAACTGTTGAAAATATTTCAGAGGTTTACAGCGGCACAGTTCGTAAAATAGTAATAGGAGCAAGAACCATTAGTAGCGTATCTTTGTTACCGCAAGACTAAATTGCAGGGCAGCGCGGTGGCCTGGCTAGGATGCGAATAAACATACGCTTTGTTCGTGACTTAGTACTTAATTGGCACCGTTGCACAATTAGATCCTTGACATACGGTGGAAAACCGCGTGGCTACGTCTATGAATGTAATTCCGGTCATTGTGAATAATAAACTGTTTTATTTGCTGCGCAACGCGTCTTTTATACTGACCTAAAACGCAGAAATCAGTTCATGTAAAAAAATTAAACGTACGATTTAATTAACATATCTAGTCCCCGCAGAAAAGTGCATATCGAAGTATGGGCGAGTTTACACTTTTCCATTTACTGGCTCTCACGCGCGAGCGAGATAAAAACAACTATTCTCTATGATCGCGGGATAAAAATACCATTTTCTGATCGTTCTATAACTGAAAATATATAGGTCAAGAGATGAATAACACGAGCATCTTCTATTTTCAGATGACGCATCTCGCATTATCTCTGCGGAGGCTGTCACTAGCTCTAACACTGATAGCGACATGCGCGACTATAACGGAATCGTCAATGATCAGGGAAAGGAGGTACATCGGTATCGAAGAATCTAGTCATCGATCGGGCAAGGAACAATCGTCCGACAATCGGGGCACGAGATTGCCGAGCAGCAGCACGACGGCCAACAAGATCACCGCGGAACCCGGAAGAAAAGTGTCCCACCATCTGATCGGGGGTCACCTGAGAGTATTCGATACGAAGCACCATGACGACGGCGAGTCGCTATGGGACGACGGAATACTCATGTCGGCGGCCGGCAACGGCAAGGAGGGGAAAAGTAATCGCGGTAGCGGCGACAGTGGTAGCAGCGACGACGAGGACGGGAAAAAAACACTCTCCCAGCAGGTCAAGGAGGGCAAGTACGGCCTCATACAGAACGAGATTTACGGCAATCGTCCGAAACGGCCCGGCATTATCAGCTACCTCGGCAATCCCGAAGTACCGAAGGACACGATCGACAACCTGGGCGGCCTCGACGAGGACGAAATCTGGCTGGCCGAGAACCACGTGCTGGTGCTGAGGGGCGGGAAATTTCCTGAGCATGAACAAGACGGCCAGCGGCCGAACAGTGAGCAGCCGAAATGGCCGCCCATCGATAATTACAAGGCGCCCAAACGGCAGGTCAAGATACCAGCGCGGCCGAAGGTACCGCCGCCCTTTCCGGTACAACTGACGGAGGGGGGACCGGTACAGATCATCGGTCCGAACGGCACCGCGGAGGAGATTGGCAACGACACCCTCGACTACAACACGAATCCTTTCTACGCGAAGGGGTTACCGGGGGACAATCCGTTCTTCACTATCTCTCCGAACGGCACGATATTCGCTCCAGATCTCGGTCCCGCGGGAAACTTCTCCGTCGAGGAAAAATCGTCCAGGGGTAACAATGATCAGAAGGGAATAAAACCGGAATTCCCTCAGCCGCCTGGGTCACTTCCGCCTTTCTATCACGCCATACCGCCCGGCGCGATCTTTGTACCACCGCCGGGAAATCAGTCGGATTACGACGAGGAGGACCAGTCCATCTACTATCCGCCACCGTACAGTTTCCATTATCCGCAAGATAATACGACGGCTGTGCCGCCGGGCCCCCTGGTGCCCGGCATCATCCTGCCCCCGCCGCCGGACTTCTTCTCTGCTTTGGACGATAAGAAAACCACCACGAAGAAGTACATGAAGCGACCGACGACCACATCATCACCGGGGACACGACCGACGTATCTGCCACCGAGAAAACTCACGACTAAACAGAACAAGGCCTCGTCCGTTCCGCCGAGTTTGGTAACCAAGACGAGTACCACATCATCGACCTCCACGAAAATATCCTTCGGTCGTACGACTGCGAAAAACGCGACGAACACCTTTAAACTTAAGCAGAAGACCATACCTGGCGCGGAAGTCACGACGCCTGGGAAACCGCACACTCTCGAGAATACCGAGATATACACCATCAGCCCCGTAATCGGGAATCAGGTGTCCGAGGCGACAACCCAGCAGAAGGACTGGTCCACTCTGGTGACGAGCAAAACGGTCCCGGTTCTCGCGTACTATCCGTCGACCACGCAGTCGTCGCTGGAACGACCGGTGGAAGTCACGCCGGTCTCCATAAAGAGCATCATCACCACTAGTCAGCCCGGTCGATCTCCCAATCATGCGTCCTATTACTTCTACGAGGAGTCGACCGACGAGAATTCGGACGTCACGGCTAAACCGTCGCCCGTTTACTACGAGAGTACGACGAAGTCGCCGTATTATGACGTCGAGACGTCGCGACCCCGACAGACTGAGCAGAAGAAGCACTATTACTCCGTCGAGACGATCCCGCCGGTCGAGACCTCGAAGGACTATAAAGTGAAGCTCATCGATAGCATCGTCAAGAATTCTCAGACGTTCCAATACACCGACGACTCGGAGACTACATCCACGAAATTCGACGCCAGCTCGTCTCGGGATCAGGGCCAGCGTATGTTAGCCGACGAACCCGTTTACTATCAACCTGTTCCCGCGCGTCCGCTGCAGACGTACTACACGACTCCGAAGCCTCAAACGTATTATCGACAGACGACGAAGCCTAAGCCGATCTATCAGTACAGCTTCCAGGTAGCGGATTACTCGAAACTCGGTAGCAATCAGAGATCGCCGTATCACGGAGAGCAACAGCAGCAGCAGCAGCAGCAGCAGCAGCAGCAGCAGCAGCAGCAGCAGCAGCAGCAGCAACAGGACGCGTCAATATACAGCGAGTATCAGGACGTCAAGATCGGCAATCAGCAATACGACTACGAAGACATCGATTCCCCGTCGCTGCATCAGTCGCCGCGGAAACAAGTATCGTATAAGACGCAACATCCGGCTTATTCCACGAGCACCGCTTATCCGATCGTACATACGACACCTAATCCGCAATACGCGTATTTCACGCAGCAGGACGAGAAGCTGTTGGACGACGTTACGAAAGAGTACTTCACGATCTTCGGCAAGAAACTACCGGACGCGGGAATATCGAGCACGACTCCGATCTACGGGAAATCGAGCAGCGTCACGGAGAAGCCTGATCACAGCGTGAACACTTACGTGTCGAATGTTTACAAGACCGGTCGACCGGTGACTTACAAAACGCCCAACGTCAAAGTGCGCTACGGGGATCAGTCGCCGCGACCCTATTCTCTCCAGGACGACACTCTCGTCAACTACCAGCGACCCTTGCCACCGATCAATCCGGACAGCGAGTTCATCGAGATCATCGAGCCTAAGCATCGGCCGAAGCAGTCGTCGCCGTTACCGAACTACGAGCTGCAGACGGGTAACTATCGATTGCGAAATCAGGGAGTTCAACAGCAGGGGCCGACCCCTCGTTACAGGTTGCGAGGCACGATACAACCGGCCAACAGACACACCAACAATTTCGTACCTTTCTCCGAATCCCGAGAGGAGCTGGAGAGCGTTCGGCAACCCGTGTCGCTGTTGGACGACATAGAGGTCAACTACAGGAATCCCCGTCCCCCCGTAAATCCCGACGCCGAATTCATCGATCCCGTCGCGGTGCAGGACAATCATTCGGACAACCCAAACGCGTACTTCGCGTACCGACTGCCCGGCGACGTCGGCCACTTTTACTTCCTGACGCCGCAGGCGATCACGCAACGGCAGGACCAGAACGAGGGATACGTTTATCCGAAGCCCAGAGGACCGAGATTACGGAGACGACCAGGGTAACATCTGAACGCGCGTATTCAACGGCAATCGCGCACAATGCCATAATCTCGCGGATATCCAGCGCGCGAAGTGATCGCGTGTCGCCCGCGTGCGTGTCAGCCGCACACACACACACACACACATACACACACGCATACGCGTATTATTAATATATTTATTGTATTTGTAAATACGAATTGCCTAAGTTAGATAATTATAGCTATGTTGTTTTACGATAAACGCTTAAATTATTATGCAACCTGACTCCCTCCCACCTTAGAATAATAGACATGTGATCGTATTCGTGTTTGCGATCTGTAATATGCGCCTCGTCATCACATATTTGCGTATTATCTGTGATTAATCGAATTAGCCGTGTACATATACATAATTACTATTGTCTATTTAATGTACGCGCTTTGGCAGATAAAGGTGTTCTATTGCGAATCTTTTTCACAAGTTTTTCTCTATGCGCGGAATGTGAAGTTGAATAAAACGAAAAAAAATATGTTAAAAAAATATAAAATAACAATTGACACAAATCTCTATCTGCTACAATCTGAATTTTATAAGATCTTTTATACGGATTAGAGTAGTAATTTTCTTTAAATCTGTTAACTATTTATATGCCTATTTTTTTCCGTCAAATATCCATTGCCATATTGCTTATAATTTTTCATACGAAATATTTTTCAAATAATATTATATAATATATTATATTTGGCATACAAATATGCCAACAAAGATCACATTATGTATTTAATTGTAATATAATAAATTTAATTAGAAGAATTTTATATATACACATTTCTATAAATAAATCTTAATGTTTGAACTAATATTTGAACAATCAGCAATTTGCAATATATATAGTTTCACAATCTGTATTAAAATTAAGGTTTTTAACACAGTGCATGACATTTAGTTTGATTCGTATTCAAAATTTTATAAAAATATACTATCCATGACTGTTCAAAGACTGTTCTGATAAATAATAGTACTCACCAGTGTCGATTTCTTGCGTTTGCGCTGGATCTGGCAAAGGATAATCGTGTAGCCGCAGATAGACCTCCATTGCACATTTCGCTGCTTTGAAGTAGAACGGATGAGCTCGAAGTACGTCTTCTAGCCTTAGAAGACCCACATAAGATCGCAACGTCATTTTTCGCATACAATATGTATGAAAGTCGAATTGGTCCTCTATGATTTCCGAAAAATGCTGCAAATAATCATGGTATTACGATAAGAGATTATATAACATATATCTTGAGTGCGCATAAAATATACTACTTTACTACCCACCCTATCAACCTCGTGGCATTTTTTCAACGCCTCTCCATATTTTTCAAGACGTTTGTACGCGTTGGCCGCTTCAGTTTGAATCCACATGCACTGCATTTCATTCAAGTTTTCCATAGCTAAGACCCCTTCCCTAGTGAATTTTCCGCACGTCTCCTCCGCTTCTTTAATAAGATTTGCACGAAGCATGTATTTGGCACATTTAGAGTTAATATATCGGTCAGCTGTGTCTAACCCCTGCGCCTCGTCCAGCCACTTATAAGCTTCTTGAACATTCCCAGCATGCTGTTAACATACAAATATCTTTTTAGGCCATATATCTCCCACACTATTCCTTATAATAAATTTTTATGTATTATAATTGTGAGATGCTAAATAGATCAGTGCTAGAACAATTGCCTATCAAGCAAAAAATCCAGATTTGATTCCCATATTTGTGACTTCTATCTCACATATATGACACTAGGAATTGACAAGAATTTTGAATAAAAAAGTATTATATACACTATAATAGAAATAAAGTATTCAAAATATAAATTAAAATTTAATTTCAAGGTTATTATTGAAAAGTAAATCGCATTAAAGAACAGAAACTTCCAAACAATAATAAATAAGTTTTAAAAATAAAATCAATCCTACAGAAATTGAACAAGAGGCTTACAATTCCTTTCTATAAAAATGGCAATTGTAATAAAACTAGAAAAATGTCGTGGTTCTTCAAGGTTTGCAATGTCACAGAGTAGCAACATTAATTATATAATTATGTAAACTCCTACCTTATAAATGCGACCTTTGGTAACAAAAAGTTCTATAAGCGTAGGAGTATGATCTATGGCAGCGTCAATTTCAATCAATGCCTTTTCCGTTTGACCGAGGTAGTCATAATGTTGCGCTAGATAATAATAGGTCCACAATAAACCGGATGCTGGTTCTCGCGGATTATCTTTCTCTTGATCGCTAAAATGGCCGTGAAGTTTTAATGCCTCCTTGTATTGCACAAGTAGAGATGATATGATTTCGACCTTTTCTTTATCGGTGTATAATGAACGAAGATTCACAAATAACGGGGGCACACCTTTATGAAGCCCTAGAATAAAACAAATTCAATTAAATTCATAAAATTATGAAAAAAAAGTCTCATTTGAATATATAAATGTGAAAAGCAAGTTTTTTCTTTTTTTTCTTTTTTTTTTAGAAAGAAACGTTACCTTTCCGTAAATATCGATCAACTAAAACTTTAAATTCATCTCCTGTAGCATGATTGAGTTGCAAACGACGCGGTGCTAACGCTCGAGGAAAAAGTTCTTCGTATCTTTGGAGCATATGCAATGTTTCGCTTGGTGAAGAATGTCTCTCAGCCTCTGCTAGCCTAGTATAATATGTTGTATTTTCAGGATTAATATCTAATAGCTCCTTGTAAACTTGTTCCGCTTCTGCATACTGTTTTAGTTGAAGTCTTAGTTTACCTAGATGATTTACACAAGAAATATTACCATTCCATTATTAAAAGTATTACTTCAAGAGGCATGTTGCACGCTTACCGTAAGTCTCTTTGACAGTAACCTTGTCACAAATTTGATCACTATACTTGTCTAAATGTTTTAACGCCTGTTCACATTCTCCCGATTCCTGGATGACCATATTTTGATACAGTAACAACTCGCTATGTTCATAATCATAACAAATCTGTGGATATACAAATTTTTATTATATATTTTGCGTTTCTGCATAATATATTGTGTGTGTGTGAGTAGCGTACCATTGGAGAATTTCGAAAAGTATCTAAAATTTTCAATGCCATCTCATAGTCTCTCAACAAATGATATGAAATAGCAAACCCTATCCAAGAAGCTCGTTGAGTAGGACGTAACATAAACAACTGATATCTGGTATCCTGTGAGAAAGTAATGGATATTTGTAAATGTATAATTAAAGTGTAATATTTTACATGGCGATACGTGTATATATATATAGAAGATGATACATATATAATATATACGATAAGATAGGAGCTTGAAATAAAAACGACTTACTTTCTAGAATATTTACCTTGTATCCTTCCAGATCCCGCATTTGGATCTGTAGCAAGGACAGATCCCTAAGAATTTGAATGTTGTCCTTGTCCCACTTGAGCGCGTTTCTGTAACACTTGATAGCCTCATCGTATTTCTTGTCGGAGCGCTGCAGAAGACCGTAGACGTGCCAGCAAACGTGGGACTGTAGGTCATTCCTGAGGCCACGACGCACATGATCGTAGGCTTCTTCCTTGCGGCCCAAGCAGTTGAGGGTGAGACCCTTCATCGCCAAGGTCTCCCCGTGCTCGCTGAACTTGGGATTTGACAGGATCTGTTTCGCGAACTTCAGCCCATTTTTGTATTGTTTGTGTTCGTAGCATCTCTGTAAAAGAACACCCAGCGCATACCGTGAAAATGCATAGTTGGGGGTTAGGTAGGAGGGGGGGAGCTCGGTGGGTTCTATATCCAGCGTTCACGCGAGACCGACGATGCGGATCGTCGCGGCGGGCCGCCGGGCGAGACGGCTTTTCGTTCGTGACGCCAATCAGGCGGCCGCGTCTCGCGGTCGTCAGTGACCTTTTCCCATTTTTCGCCTCGGAAGAGTGCTTTATCATTAGAGCACGGCGGAGTGCACCCTGCTCACCGGAAAGTGGGGCCCCAAAACAGAGTATTTTGATCGGCCGTTACTCACCAGGATCCGCTTGAACAGGGCATTTTCTTTGGGTGGCAA
The DNA here is from genome assembly GCF_048541705.1 of Temnothorax americanus. Taxonomy (NCBI): domain Eukaryota; kingdom Metazoa; phylum Arthropoda; class Insecta; order Hymenoptera; family Formicidae; genus Temnothorax; species Temnothorax americanus. The sequence continues at coordinate 671,592 of NW_027509559.1, forward strand.
CGGGTTGCTGGAGGGCATTTTTGTATAACTACAAAAATAGGGGGCCTTTTCCACCCGGTAAACTTAATTTTCACCACACAAAACCTCGTGGCCACAAACGAAGAAGTCGATCCACGATCACGTGATCATTCGCGACAATGCTGTTCCGCCGGAAGCGCTGCTGCCACGGTGCCGCACGGTTCAAGCGGCGCGGGCGGTTACGCTCCAATCGATCACCAATCGAGTTCGAGACGATCAAGCTTCAAAAGCCGGATATCTGCGTATCGATAAATATATACTTGTCAAAGATAATTTATATTTATTCCCCTTCGAGCTCTGCTTATTTCATTTAAATTTAACACAGTAATGGGATTTAGTAGTTTTACGAATCTACTAATCTACTAAATATCGAGGAAAAGATAATGTGTTTCACGCGTGAGTCACGCGTTAAGTCACGAAGCAATATAACAGAATAATTACGAAATATCGGAAGTTCTTCTTCCTTACCTGTTTTTATATTTTGAATGCACTGAGCACAGCGCAGGATACGGCCGATACGGGAACAAACCTGCAGCTATAAGTCCCTAGAAACCCTAGTGACACTCGCGCGCGCGTGCGCGCGCGCCCAATCATTTAAAGACACCTCGATCGACCGGATCGACTATTGGTCAGCGTAGGCGAGTGAAGAGAAAGAGCTTGAGAATGGACAAGTCCGCGTTTTAAAATGGAACTCGTTCGCTAGCGCCTCTTGTGCACAAAACGTGTTCATGCATTGAACTAGGTAACCATGTTTATGAATATTCTCAATAAACACGTGTCCACGAAGGTAAATTTCAAGATTAAATCTACTTAAATTGTTTACATATTTGTTTACATTATATTTACACAAATCTTCTTCATATAGACAATACAACTAAAATGTACATTATTATAAATTAAATAATTGACTAATTAACTAATTAATTATAATTAATTATTTTATTTTTAATTGTATTTTTTGTAAACAGTTTTACAAAAATATAAAGTAACTTTAGATTAATAATAGAAAATATATACAGTCACATTATTTAAATGATCAATGTATTTTATTATCATGAAATTATGATGATTCTGGCAATATACAAATATCTAAATTAGAATAACGTTTAAAAAACAATCAATATTTTAAGAAATAATTATTGTACACGTCAAACTTTATATTCAATTTTTGAATAAGCCATATACTTAACAAAATATAATTATATTATTTTCGAAAAAATTCTTTCTAAATGAAAGTTTTTCAAGATTTTTTTTCACAAACCTTTCTTCTTCATTCTTAATCGAAATGAACAAATTAAGCACCAATGAAATAAACAAATGATATAAATAATAATATACAAATAATACATTATACAGTTGTTCTCTGGTTGGCACCCGGTGCTTTTCCTATAGGCTTCCTACTTCCTACTCTCAGATTGTCAGATCTCCTAACGAATATAAAATTTAGTCCTTTAATTTTTTTTTTAATATAAAACGATCTATTCTTTTTTTTCTTTATATAGGTATTAAAGATTATTTCAGTATTTTAAAATTACCAATATCATTAATTAATTATTAATTATTAATTGAAAGGAGACTTAAAGTATCAAGAGTTTTTCTTTTACTGTAATAGTTCTTCCACAATCAAGTTCTAAAGTCAAATTGTTACTTTTGACCCCGTTCTACCCTACTTATTATTTATAGAATAATAAATCTAAAATTTGTTATACTTTATTTTTAATTTACGCGAGCAATTACGACTAATTAATAATTAATTAATTATTAATTATTAATTGCGATGGCGATGGCGATGGATTATTAATTATTAATTATTATCATTAATTGAAGGGGGACTTACATACTATAGTGGTGTAAGTCAAATTTTTTATAATATTGATTTGCACTACTATGGTTTTTACCTCTCTAATTATTATAAGTAATTCGGATATCTCTATCATTTATCTATGATAAATTGTTCTAAATTAAAATGCGCGAACTGAGACACTATATTTGACAAATTTCTAGCCTTTATTGACTTAATAATTTTATTTAAAAAAAGCATTACCCATGCCTGTTTATTAAACATTTTTACGCTTACGCATGAATATAATTATTAATATGTGCAAATACTTGAAACATTTTGAGACAAGTCTTAATGAGTACTCCGATATCAATAGAATATACACTGTATAATTTTTAATATGCCGAAGCTATAATATGTTACAGAAGAATAATTAATAAATATTGTTTTTATTTAACTACATTTTTCAAAATTCCGCTGTTATCAAATTCGACAGATATCGAATAATTGATACTAAAGAATTATTAATACATAAATGCATGTATGATAAATAGATAAATTAATAGAAGAACATAATTCTTTGCGTGAATCTCTCGATCTTTTGCAACAAATAACAGAGATGGCGAATATTATCAATTATCGCGAAAATATTCGGAATTGTACAATATTTGCTTTGCATTATGCAAAAATAATAAAAATAGTACCTAATTGACTCGCTACCAAATTTTACTGCTATCGATAGTTCGAAGATCCAAGATATCATTATTCCATTAAATTCTATGTGCGAAATCTTTTAAATATATATGTATATATTTACAATTATAAATTAACAAATATTTAATAACTTTTAATAACTTTAAGAATAATTTTAGCATTGCATACATATACGATACATACAATTACACTATTCTCTGTCGCGGATTCTGTTGCAAGTTTTAAATTGTATAAAGCGACATATATTTGATAAGATAAAGCGATAAACTCAAATTTCTTTAAAATTAACTTATTAAGAATGTTCAATAATAGTGATATAACCGTAGAAAGAACAATTCTTTACACAAAAAATAAAATTATTAAATATTATAATTAATTACACACTTTTTTTAAGAATCACAATTTTATATAACGTGAAAATAAAATACAATTTTATATTTAATGTCCTATCAATATTCGAAAAATACGGCACCTATTAACGGTTTCAGAGAATTCTTTTACACGACGTTACATACTTATTATGATATGTATCACGTTGTCGTCAATGTTATCGTCAGTTCTCAGCGACCTGTCGAAACGGAGAGATCGCGCGATTCTATGCTTCCCAGCACTGACGGTTCGTAATTGTTACGGTTCGTAAACGTTAATTGTTGTTAATTGTTACAAAAAGCTGTAGACATTTATTAACGCACAATTTCAATATATAGAATAACTTACCAAAGTAGAATTCTTATTGCTAGACATATATATCACTTTGAAATAGACAAATGTACGAAATGTGAATATATCTTTATTTTATCTTATATAAGAATAATTTTATATAAATACGCTCAAAATTATCAATTTCATTCTATACAGAGGAAAATTATTACTTTTATTTATTAGCTAGATTAAATACCATTTATGTAATTATGTATGCTCTCTCGCAGATGCATATGTTTGAGTTTTTGCAAGCGAATATGCGCTTCTTTTATCATTATCCATATATTTAACTACTTGGGATTAATGATATAACCATATCGGGTTTTTGGACTCTTCGGGATGTATTATTCCTGTGAGACATTTTGCTTCTCTTTTATTATTTCTGGAACAAACATTCCTAGATGTATAATATACACTATATACATTAGTATATGTCAAAATTAATATTTTTCAACACGTTAAACAAACTTGATGAAGGAAATATTCCCTTTATTAAACATTACATTCTAAAACAGAATCTTCAAAATTTTGAAAAAAATTGTGCAATTCTCTGAAAATTACATAAATTGTATCACAATAAAACTCAAAATTTAGAAATTAATATGATTATATAACATATTATGAGCCAAGATCTGTGGTAAAAAGTATTATTAATTCTTTTTCTGAATAGATTATAAATTATTTTAATAAAATAATTGTTTTTCCTCCTTTTTTATAAGTAATTCCCCAACAATACGCATGTCTAAAAAAATGTCCGTTTGGACCTTCAAAGCAACTCTTTGATATGCGTGTTGTCTGAGAATATTATTTACTTCACATTTTGTTTATATTTCTTTCTCCTCTAACATAGGTTTTCGCAAACACTATTAAACTTATTTGGATTGGCCATGAGATTATTACGACTGCTATTAACTAGCATCTTTATAAGAGTAGAATATTATTACGCTTATTCTGATAAAAATGGAAAATATGAGTCCCCTACTGAATCTTCCATCGAGTCTTTCACTGAAAATAATTTACATTTACCGGATATAATACCGAAGCATTTTACTCTTACATCATATAAAATCAGAATTCCAAAAAAGTTTGTAATTAATTTTAATAGTTAATATATTATTTCTTTCTTTCTGTGTAAAGAATTGTTGTTTCTACGCTATCATGATTATTGATCATTCTCGATAAGTCAATTTCAAGGAAATCTAAATTCATAGCTTTGTTTTATCAAATATATACCGCTTTATATACAATTTAGAATTTGTAAAAGATGTTACAAATTCTAAATTCTAAATTTGGTAAAATAAACCAATAAACTCAGATTTCTTTGAAATTTACTTATTTAAGAATGTTCAATAGTCATAATAGCGTAGAAAGAACAAGCTTTTACATAGTATATATAAGAAATAAATAATATTAAATATTATAAATAATTACAAACTTTTTTTAAGAATTGTGATTTTATATGATGTAAGAATAAAATGCAAGTTTATTTGATGTCCTATTGAAATTCAACGGGAAAATAAGAAATCTATTAACGGTCTTAGAGAATCTGTTTACACGACATTACATACTTGTTATGATATGTATCACGTCGTCGTCAATATTATCGTCAGTTCTGAGTGATCCGTCGAAACGGAAAGATCGCGCAATTCTACGCTTCTGGCACTGACGGTTCGTAATTGTAAGCGTTAACTGCTGTTAATTGTTAGAATAAGCTGTAGACATCTATTAGCACAAAATTTTATTATATAGAATAACTTACCAAAGTAGAACAATTATATATAGCACTTTTAAATATACAAATAAAAGAAATATCAATATATCTCCATTTTATCTTATAAGGAAAATTTTACATAAATACGATCAAAATTATCAATTTTACTCTATACAGTAAAAAATTATTTTTTTTTTGGCTAGATTAAATACTATTTATATGCTTGCGCAGATGGATATGTTTGTGCTTTTGCGAGCGAGTATGTGTTTTTTTTTATCGTTACCTATACTTAGTTACTTGGGGTCGGTGATGTAATTGTGTCGGTTTTTTGGATTCTTTCGGGTGCATTATTTCCGTGAGACATTTTGAAAAAGATTCTCAGTTTTATTATTTCTAGTACGAATACTTCTACATATGTATATACACAATATACATCAATATACATCAAAATTAGTATTTTGCAGCACGTTAGACAAGCTTAATGAAAAAAATATTTCCTTTATTAAACATTAAATTCTAAAACACAAAATCTTCAAGATTTTGAAAAAAAGTTGTGCGATTCTCTGAAAATTACATAATTGTATCGCAATATATAGCTCTAACGTTGGAAAAATAAGCAAAATATTAATAATATATTATGAGCCAAGACCTGTGATAAAAGTTATTAATTTTTTTCTGAATATTAGGTTATACATTATTTTAATAAAATAATAGCTGTAATTGTTTTTCTTCTTCTTTATAATTAATTTCCAGACAATACGTATGTCTAAAAGACGTTGGGGCGTTTAGGGTATTTTTCAGATTCAAGTGTTGTCTGGAAATATTATTTACATTACATTTTGTTTGTATTTCTTTTTCTTCTAACGAACATTATAGGTTTTCACAAACGCTACTATACATTATTTGGATTGGCCATGAGATTATTACAACTGCTATTAACTAGCATCTTTATATTTATAAGAGTAGAACATTATTACGCTTATCCTGATAAAAATGGGAACAATGAGTCTCCTACTAAATCTTCCATCGAGTCTTCCACTGAAGATAATTTATATTTACCGGATATAGTACCGAAGCGTTATAAAATACAACTAGAACTTGCAGCCGAAGAAGATATGTTCTACGGTATATCTGAACTAAAAATCAAGATTCAAAATACAACACGTTTCATATATTTGCACTCTAAAAATTTAAATGTCACTAACACATTTTTTGACTCATTATATTTGGCTAAACGTAACATCACTCACGGCAACATCAAGAATTTTGTGCAAAGGTACAAATACATGAAGAAAATGGAAATTATCGTTCTTTATTTCAATTATGAACTATCACCTGGAATATATATTCTAAACATGAAATTTACGAGTATCGTAGATAACAATATCGGTGGTTTTTTCAAGACTTCGTATATGAACAATGAAGAAAATCTAAAGTAAGTAAATTTAAAAAGCATAAAAATACATTTTGTTACAAGAATTATTAATTAATATTTAAAAGATATGTACCAACAAGCGTTTTAGCTAAGAGTTCGAGATTTAGTCTATATGTTATATATAATTTAATAACAATCTTCATACAAAATGTGACAGATTAACCCAGAAATATATTACAGGGTTATAAAAGACATTCTAAGCATTGTTTAAACATAGACAGTACAGCATTAAAGCGGTCTGCTTTCTTAACTACCAAATTTATGTGGTTTCACTTTTTAAATTTCTCTAACCGAAATTGTGTCTGTTTTACGTATACATCGTACATTACGGAATTATCATTCTATACTAAAAAGAGCGGATATAAAATTACACAATAATAAAAAGCACTAATAAAAAATACGCATAATGAAATATTATTAATATTAATTATAACCCAATAATTGCGTTTCTCATTTTTTTAACACTTATGTTATCTTTTAACGGGAGATACCAGAGACAAAAGTAGCACGGAACAAACGTGATAGATGCGACAAACACACATATATAAACATATGCGCGACTAAAATTGTTAATCGCCAATCAATTTTAAGATAAAGGGACGTTGCAAGAATGAGAACGATTAACAAACTCAGTCACAAGCGTCCCATTATGTTTTTCCCGTGTTATTTTTCCTTGGCCTCTCTTACTAACCCTCTAATAGAAATTTTATCGTTATCTGAAATATTGATAAAATTAGGTGGTTAATCGCAACTCGTACTTGGACGATGGGTGCACGAAGAATGTTTCCATGTTGGGATGAGCCAAAATTCCAGGCTAAATTTACGATAACTATAAAGCACCATGCAAAATACACGGCTTTATCCAATATGCCATCCACATTAAAGATTATAAATGACATGGCACTTACATCTTTCAACACTACTCCAGCAATACCCACTCATCTCATAGCTATTGTACTATGTGAATTGCCCTGCAATAATTGGCGAGACAGGCAGCAATCGATAAGTGATCGAAATTTTGCAAGACGCGTTGTTACAACTTTTACGTCTTATTTCGAGACTAACGATAAGTGGAAAGGATTGCAGAACTTTTCAAATGTGCAATATGTCGGTATTCCAGGTTTACTAGATGTCGGTATGGCAAAGTGGGCGCTCGTATTATACAGGTAATATATATCTTAGAGATAATATACATCTTATTGGTAATATATATTATTAAACACAAATATTTTAAAATGACAATTGGACATGGATCTGTGAAAAGATAAGATTGTTTTTTTTTCTTATTAAATAGCTTATACATTTTAATAGTTAAATACATTTAATGGTTGGAGAATCTGTACATCCCCAGGTAGCAGAGTGACGTCAAATTACGTCATAATAACGTCTTAATGACGTCTATGACGTCTAAGACGTCATTAAGACGTCTTTAGACGTTATTCTGCTACCTGGGTCTTTACAAAGCTAGATAGACTTTGGTAGAAATTTGTGAGTATCATAATAGTACATGATACATCATACTTTATATTTATATATACATATTTAAACTATGTGACATTTTAATAATAATAAATTTAAATATTACTTTATTAAAATGCATTCTATCGTAAAGATAATTTTTTACGTTCTATACTAGCAGAGCATAGTCATGATCATCATAAATCATAACTTAAGTGAACTTAATTGTATATTATTTGAAGAGAAATACAATATAATTTTTTTTTAATTCACGATTCTGCAGAGAAAAATATCAATTATAAAACCAGAAAAGCTTTGTCAAATCATTTGAGAAGCAGTGCTGAATGTTCTTTATTTTTTTTCAAATAAAAATTAGATTTATTTTAATAAATATTTTTATATTTTATTTCTGATATAAACATGTAAAAAAATAATGAATATATCGTATTTATATTTTGATAAATTTTATCTTATGTTACTTTTGAAGAATTTTATTCTATTACTTTTAATATATTCACATCCGACAAAAATTCGACTACTCGCGTATATGTAATTTTCTTTTAATTCTTTGAATGTGATGACCGGATTAATGTTGATCTGTACTCTTAACCGAAGGTAGACAAGCTGCTTAGAAATACAGATACATTCATTAGATTGATTTTTGCTGCAATATAATACAATATGATTATTATATATTTCAAGCTAAATAAATGTGTTAGAACTTTATTTAGACATATGAATAACTTTGAATATTCAACGGACATCATTATTGCATAACAATGGCAAGTTGACGGATTAAATACAGAAAATCATACTGTTTTAGAAATTGTGTGTTCATTCTATTAATATCAATATATAAACTATTCTAAATCATGAAAATTTTAATTTTTTTGCCGGTCTATCAAGTGTGTAAATCTTTTGTAAAGATGTTGCAAAATAGCTTGTATTTATTAAAAATTATTATATTATATACATATTATAGTTCTAAAATACCTACAATAGTTAAATATTTCAAAAATTGATTTTGCAAAATATCTGTTATAAATTTTATTAGTTAAATGTCAATAGAAATAGAATAGAATCTGTTATCAGAATTATCGGCAGAACGATTGCAAAAATAAAGTTGAGAATCTGCCATTTGGTGATCATTTAAATGTGTACAAAATAGACAGATTCCGTTTGATTCTGTTAGTAAACTGTTAGAATATTAAAATATTGTCAATATTTTGGTTTTATTGGGTAGCTACATCGTATCTTGCCTTGTCAGTTGTTAAACATATAATTTCTGCGTTAAAATATAGGTATTCATGCATTATTTCTAAAGCAAAGTCAGATATGGCGTGACAAATACGAGATATTTTCAGATGTATCTAACATCGCTTGCAGACATTTCGCTAAAAATAACGATAAACTCGACAATCAGACTATCAAAAATTAAAAACTATTATAATAAAAGTCATACATAAAAATATGCTCATTACGTCTTTGATGTAATCACAACTATCGATCACAATATATTTTTTTCATACGTATATAAGTCAAAAGTTGACCTACCTGATAATAAAGCATTCTGATATGTACTGATTAATAGCAGAATTAATAACATGGCGTGTTGATAACGTTGATTCAACATAACCGCGTTAATTGTAAATAATTTTTAGAGAAGAAGATATTATCTGTAATGAAGAATTAGATCCCGCTGCACAACAAATAAAAGTAGCATCATTAATAGGACGTAAAATATCACGTCAGTGGTTCAGTACTGTAGTCAGCCCATCAAGTTGGTCTTATATGTGGCTGAACGAAGGTATTGCTACATTTCTCTATGTAACGGATGTTGTTAAGGAGGTAAATTTCTTATATATCCCTTAAGTATGTTATTTTATTATAAAATAAATTTTTTTACGCATTAAAGTGATACTAGGAAAGTCTTCAGCAATTTTTCTAAATAATTTCAGTCAAGTGCTGTTTAAAAACATCTTGAACACTTTTAGTAAAGATGTCTGTGTAGGTTATGAATACATTACGCATTTTTTAATTTAAAATTAAAAATAGTAAATAGCAAATTTATTTCTAAGAATAATACATAATTAATGCTATTTTAGGTTACAAATAAAAATATCTCTTTATTAAAAGTTCATCAATTATTTTATTCTTTTGTTTTGTTTCTAGACTTCTGGTTCTAGCTGGTCGGATTTATTTGCAATCCAAACTATGCAAGAATCTCTCCATTTGGACGTCCTATCCATTATGAATCCTCTTATATCAAAAACTGATCAATTTTCTGACATTAATTCAATTTTATCTCTTTCCTATTACGTAAAAGGTAAGTATTAAAATTAATAAAAATTAGTCAGTCAGTAAAAATTTTTTAACAAATATTTCATAAAAAAAAACATTTCTGTATTTTATTTATACAATAATTTGCTGCAAAATAAAAAAATTACCCATAAAAATTAACAGCTTAAATTAATGATTTTTTGCAAAATTTATTAGCATTTTCAAAAGACATTCTATATATATATATATATATATATATAATAACTACTATTTAATATATATATATACGACTATAAATGTTCAATAACATTTTATGACATAAATTGCCGCAGCACCTTCTATAATGCGCATGTTGCATAGTATACTGGGCGACAAAGTATTTCGGAAAGGTATTAATATATATTTCAAAAGACAGTAAGTACATTTTTTGTTTTATTATTTTTTCTTTATCTCTCTCATACTTGGATTTTTTCAAATATTTACTTCTTTACTTTTATTTCTTGGTTCTGGGCTTCCACAGAAATTTTTCTAGGAATTAAGATCAACAATACATATTAACATTATGATCACTATCATCACTAATATTTCAACACTTAGATATATTTTTCCTCTATTTATAAATGTACAATATATGTATATTTAAGATTAATGTTTCTCAACTGATGTCTTTTGCGTTCCTTTGCATGGATGTATAATTACCTTATTTTAATTTGTATTTTCCAGAAAAGCCAGAAATGGGTAACTGTTCTCTCCTCTGTCCGCTCCTACAGGTGACGGTCATGCTGTTAGGAAAAATTTTTTGTCTATAATTTTCCTAAATTAATATTTTTTTTTGCCCTAACTTTTTTATTATTTTCTGTTCCATAAATCCATAACTTCTATTTAATTTTTATGTTATCTTCCAATTATTTCTACAGTTGATGTTCCTATTCTATTTTATTTATTAACATTTATTATAAAAACCATCTTTTTACTTGTTCTTTTTTTTATATTATTTGCTTTGATATTTTATATCTTTTTAAATTTCTCCTTAACATTTTTAGAGTCTATCATTTATCTCATCGATACCTTTATGGTTATTTATCTTATCAGTTTTTTCATTGTTTATTTTCTTTTATTCAACTTACAGACTTATTTAATAACTATTTTAACAGCTATATACTTTTTAATAATTAAAATTACTGATCTTTCTCTCCTTATGGTTATTTTTATTGCTCTTGTAGGAGTTTACAAAATAGATTTACAAGTCACTTGTATAAGAAAATTGACATATTACGGATGTAAACAATGTGTATAAATTAGGCAGCTTACACATTTATACATAAGCGCGCGCATGGGTATAAACTGTATACTTTATGTTTTTATTTGTACAAACACACATACACACTTTATCATCAGAATAAAATTTTATAAACTTTTGTTAGATCGGCTTCTCTGAATGATTTCTGGACTGACATGCAAACTGCTTATGATGAAGAATTGCCTGAAATATTGCCGATGATAACAATTAATATAAAAAAAGTAATGGATCTTTGGATAGAGCAAAAAAGTTTTCCTGTGTTATCTGTAGTGGTAGAAGAGTCATATTATGCAATCACGAATGATGGGGTTTGGATGGTACCGTTGACGCATACAACGCAAAAATCCCTTGATTTTAATAATATTTCAACCATTGAGTGGCTTAATTCTGGAAAAAATTATCATATGCTCATTAGTTCAAAATTAAGTTTAAAGGATATTTGGATAATATTCAATATACAACAAACAGGTAAATATTGATCAGTTATTTTTTATTAAAATGGACATGCACGTATATAAATTAAATTATCTTGTCGGTACAAGTAATTTGTAATAAATATTCAAATGTGTTTTAACTAAACTATTCCGGTTACAATAGACCAACGCAATCTTTCAAAAAAATAGACACATACGAATAAGAGAAACAATTTTAGATATAATCTTCATGTATAGTGATTAATAATATTATTCTCGACCCGAAGCCTGGGTCGAAACGTCGTGTAAAGTTATGTAATATTTTTTTTGCCAATTAGTAGTCGATCAAATATATGCACCTTTTGTTACTTATCATTGGCGGAACAAACACGTACTTCTTTATAATAATATTATTCCGTTGCCACGTAAATTTTCAAGTTAGACAATGTAACATTCAAACTAATATTATTCCATCATTTTGGATACAATAATATAATATTACAGCTATAATTTAATACAGTAATCTATAATTTGTATTTCTTTTAAGATATTTGCAAATTTGAATAAAACGTATATTTAATGTATTAGAAAATTCCAAGAGTATTTAAACACCTCTCTTATTGAATTCCATATCAAAATAATTTAATAACACATAGCATTTCTTTATTATATGATAGGATATTATCGTGTCAATTATAATAAGAAGAATTGGCTAAAAATTGCACGCTACTTGAACTCTGAGAACTACATAAAAATTCATGTTCTCAATCGAGCTCAAATCATAGACGACGCGTTTCATCTTATGATAGCGAACCAGCTCAATTCTGACATATTCTGGGATCTCTCTAAATATCTGTCGCAAGAAACAGATTACAGAGCATGGTATCCTATGATTAAAGCTATAGAAGACATATCATATCTCTTCCCATTTCCCGAACATCAACCGCTTAAGGTAAAATTATGTTTTGTTAACAAGAAACTATACATGATTATTGCATTACAATAACAATAATAACTCTTAGGTAATTTTTTATAAAAGTATATGTTTAATTAAAAAGGATTCAGTTATGCTCTTCCGCAATTTGGCTCAAATGCAAAAAAATTAAAGATAAAAGTTTCTTACATTTTTTTATGTTTTAAATAATATCTTTATTTTACTATTTATAAGCACATAAATTAATGTATAATTTGATGTAATATTGTATTTATTTTTAAAGTCATAAAGTTTGTAATTTTAATTATGCGTTAATTTCTTTCAATGCTAATCCATTCTTTAAAATTTTATAACTATTTTACAAAAATATAAAAAGAAAATAATAATAAACAAATAAAGAGATTACGTTGCGTTATAGAATTTTTACAAACTAATTGATTTGTTTTTTAATTAAGATATATTTTATCTCATGAAAGCTTCGCACTTAAAATTTATAAAATCTACTTACAATTAGTAAACAGCAATTTAATCATAATAAAAATTATGTAAAAATATATTTACTGAACTTACCATTACAAGTTTATATTGCCACAATAAAATATGTATAATAATCCAAAGCAGAATCAAGTATTTTGAGATTACATTGTATTCAATTCTTTTAAATAAAAAAAGTTTGAAGAAAATGTTAATAATTTCATATGCAATAACTTGTTAAGATGTTAATCGATAGAAATATTAATTCATTTTCCAATATTTAGGTAATCTTACTGTATCGATTGAGCCCACTTATTAGAAGAATAGGGTATGAGGAGAATTCTGAGGACCAAGACCTTACTAAATGTTTAAGGCAAGAAGCCGTAAAATGGGAATGCGTTCTAGGTGACCTTGAGTGCAAGTCAAAAGCTGTCACTAAATTGAAATGGCATCTAGAAAATCCTAAGTAATTTTTTACATATATAACGTTCTTTATATAACTATATTTTTTAATTGTTTCAACGCTTATATATAAACTGTTTTATTCAGATATATACAAAAATAATCAAACTTATATGATCAATCTTTTTAGAAATAATACACTTTTACCATGGTGGAGAAAATGGACATATTGTAATGGTTTGGCAGTTGCGGATGATGTTACTCTTTGGCACTATATGAAGACATTTATAAACGAAAAAGATACTAAAATGTTTAAATTTTTGGCCTGCTCTAAGAAACCTATTTTTATCCTTCGCACGTTTATAGCTCTAATGAAATCAAAGCCTTATAATGGATATTCTTTAATCAATAAAAACTATATTGTTCTCTTTCATGATATTGTCATGAGACATGCAAGGAATGATACTGTACTTGATAATATATTAAACAATTGGGATAAAATAAAACCAAAGTAATAAAACAGTTTTCTTTATAAAAACATTAACATACATGTATTCTGTTCATAATTATGAAAGTTTCTCATACATGCTAACTATATATTATCTATTTTGTCTTTATAGAGAAATTAGTACAACCACAGCACTAGTTGATATTATTAACCATGTGTATCGTTGGAAACAACTCGACAAGGTAAATTTTATAGAGTCAAGTATAATATTTTTTTTGTAATTTTTCTATATTTTTAAACTTTTATGTTTGTAATTTATTTTATGTATTATAAATATTTTAACACAATATATCACATATAGAGTATAAAGAATTATATAGATTAGTATAGAGAAAATAATTATAAGAAGTAAACCATATTATATTAAATTTATTTTATTATATAAATTTTTTTAATATAACACTAAGAGGTAACTTATTGATGATAAATGTCAACATAATCTGTTCCAGATAATGACGTTTGTAAATAATACCTTGAAGAAAATACCATCAACCGTTAGTGTTAATCATGAGTATTTTGAATCAAAATTAGTTGAAAAAAATATATGGTTTGTATTGGGTTGTAACAAAATGGTGTAACATTGTTTAATAAATATTTATATACAAATGTAATAATTGACTTAGAATTTCATTAAAAAACGCTACAAACTTTGGTTACAATTTTTGTTACAATTTAATACATAAATCTAAAACTGTTACCTCATTATTAGCTCATTTACAGGAAAATATATTTAAGCATCAACATTTTGTTATATACGATACACATATAGCATTTACACATACAGGGTGTTCTCGAGTTAAATGGCCAAACTTGAAATATGAATTTAGAATTTTAAAAACAAAAATTTTTTTCTACAGGTATACTCTCAAACGCTTTGTTCAAGGAATACTGAGTTCTGAATTTACAGAATGAGGAATCAATAATTTCGAAATAATATATATTTATCCTCTTTACTGCTAAACAGTCATCACAATTAAAACAATTATCTTCTTTACTGTTTAACATTAATCAAAATTTAAAGATTAAATATTTTGTTCAAAATGTGTGTGTGTGTGTGTGTGTGTGTGTGACAATCTCCTCGAAGACAATAAGTGTTGCATCTATCGGTAAGAGAACAAATGACTGGCTGACATTGTGCGTTTGTTATTTCTTCGCGTGTTTTTGCTTGAGAACACTTCTGCAAGAATATCTAATGGTGTTAAGTCAGGTGAACGCGGAGGATAAGCCACAGATCCAGCACGACCGATTCATCTTCCGTGAAACTTAAACTACTGTCGAGAATCTCTGCAATAGTGAACAAAACAGCCATTCAGTTGAAAAAAAAACCAGGAGTTTACTTTCATATTTAAAAGTATGTTTTCTAAAAGGTCATAGAATTAATATCTTGAAAATAATTTAATACCAGTAGACTTTTTTAAATATGGTGTTCTCAAGCAAAAAAAAAACGAAATGTTAATAATCTTCAATCATTAAAACAGTGGATCTACTGTTTTAATAATTGAAGGTTATTGATAATGCAATAATGCGAAGAAATAACGGACGCTCTGTGTCAGTCACCCAAAAAACACATCGCAATCAAAATGGCATTTTAACTTCATATTGACCAAATTTACGTCATTTTTTTGGTCAATGTGATGCCAAAATGATGTTTTGACTGCAATGTGTTCCTTTGGCACCCACTCGTTCTCTCATCGATAAGTCCAACGCTTGTCTCCGGAATGGAAGCCATCATTCTGAAAAAAATATTTTATACTTAAATTTTGATTAATGTCTAGCAGTAAAAGAAATAATTGTTTTAATTTTGATAACTGTTTAACAGTATATAGGGTACCTAAACGTATATTATTTCGAAATTATTGATTCCTAATTTTTTAACTTCAAAAGTCAATATCCTTTGAATGGAAACGTTTGTAAGCATACTTCCAGAGGAAAGTTTTTGTTTCTAAAATTCTAAATTTATATTTCAACTTTTATTTTTTAATCTGAGAACCTCCTGTATATAAAATTTAGTGTAATATTTTCTTACGTTAGATACTGATTTTCCATTTTAGAATTAACTGCTATACAAGATTTATGCATTTGTAATAAATATTGAAATAATTTTTTAGTTACACGCATTGATTAAAAACAGCCTTGGAGGCAGAACACAGAATTGTACCGAGTATGCAGAACTGATTAGAGACAACTTTATTAAATTTCAAATTTGCAACATGCAAACCAAGATAAATATACGTAAGTCTCAACTCGAGAGACAAGTAAATAAATACTTATAATACTTTGTATATAGTTTCTCGTTATTAATTTGGACAATCGCAAATAATAATAGACTGTGATGCACACAACTATATACTACACATAGCTACAATTAAGATTATAAACTAAACCAATAACATTATTTGTTTTATTTTTATTTTTGACTTTTTATGATATTTTTGAATAATATTACTTATTACTGTAATTTAATTGTTATTACATGTCACATATGCTGTAAACGTGTTTTATAGTTAGTTCTAATTAATTTGAATATATTGAACAGCTATAAGGTATTCTAATATACTTTATAGTCAATTTTGGGAACGTATTCTACAAATTTTATTTATAAAATTTTATTTATAAAATTCTAAGAATTTTATTTATAAAAAGAAATATATTTGTGGATCAAACACAACGTGTGCGTTTGCACCGCATTATAGACTTTTCAGGATAAAAATTGATAATAAATTTTTAAGAATCTGATTTTATTAAAACCATTACTGCAAATTTTGAACAAACTGCGATATTAAATCAAGGGTTTATGGTTTCCTTGCGCAGTAATATATGTCTTACACAGTATCTTTTTTTTTATCATAAACTATCAAATACGTTCAAAATTTTGGCTGGTTTGTACATAGCTGATTACTTTTTTTATCCTTAAAGTCATTAGAATAGATCCTGAAGTAGACAAAGCTTTAAAAAATAAACTGTTTTGTATTGTTCAATATTGTTCAAAATAATTTGTATTTATATTCAGCATATATATATATATACAACTTTTATTAATAATGAATATTATTTTATCTCAGATATTTAGCATTAAATTTAAAATATTATAAGCATATATTATAATATTTTGTTATTAATATTTTCAATAACCTTTAAATGTGCAGATCTAATGTATTTGACTTTGTTTATATTAAACAAGTATGTAATTATACTTAAAAAAATATGCAATTGTATGTCGCAAATCGCATACTTTCTTTAAATGTAATTATATATATATGTTATATACCAATTGTATTTTATTATCTTGTGCATAAAAGTAATAAAGCAATTAAAAGTAAACATTTTATCAGGTATATTTGACTGGTTTGGATATTCTCTCTTTCTTTTCCTCTTTCTCTCTCTCTCTCTCTCTCTCTCTCTCTCTCTCTCTCTCTCTCTCTCCTTCCCTCTCTTTTTCTCTCTATCACACACGAGTGTTTTGAAACACTCTGTGTACACACACACACACACACACACACACACACACACACACACACACACACACACACACACACACACACACACACACACACACACACACACACACACACACACACACACACACACACACACACACACACACACACACACACACCGCCAGCACATAGATACTGCCGGCGTTTGCGTAATCCGATGTGTACCACGTTGCATGTTGTTCAGTCAAATTTTGCACATTATGTGTATATGTGTATATGGAGTATACATGTGTATGCGTGTACATGTAGCGGTTTTCTTGCCATATCACGCGTATCGTGCAGTCTTGATCTTATATTGATGCATTTTTTTATATCAGATTGAAAAGGCACTGCGTCAAAGTTAAAATAAAATTTCTTCATCTGATATGTAAAGAAAGTGCATCAATATGGGATCAAAATTGCGCGCGCGAGGTAATACGGCGAAGAGATAACAACACTTCTTACTTAAAGAAATCCTCTTCATGTACACACATACATATGCACCCCATACACGTACATACATGATGTGCAAAATTTGACTGAGCAACATGCAACGTGGTGCATCAGGTTACGCAAATGTCGGCGGTATCGTGTTAAAATTGTAAAAAAACAGGGGTTACTTTAAATTGCGATAATCTCGCTAAATAATCGGCGTAGGACAAAGTTTTTTTTTTTTTTTTTTTTTTATTTGAAAGGACAAAGTCCGTACTTTGAGATGTTATCAATGATTATGTTCGCCAATTTTTTGTTAGGCGGTGAAAGACTGCAAATTTCAAGGTTTATTAGAATATCTCAAATACGTCCTTATTCAAAGCTGACCACGTTTTTGAATATTAACCTGAGTATAACAATTGAACAAAAGTACCTTATAGTAGAGAGTTTGCTCTGTATAACCTTTTTTTAAACTTTTTTTTACGTTAATTATTTGCTGAGTAATTACAGTTTAAAAATGGACAAAAATTTACTGACAAAAAGTGATTTCCTTAATTTTTATGAGCAGTCTATATACGCGAGTATATGTATATATTATATACATAAGATATCAAATAAACTTGCATTTTATTCTTACATCATATAAAATCAGAATTCCAAAAAAGTTTGTAATTAATTTTAATAGTTAATATATTATTTCTTTCTTTCTGTGTAAAGAATTGTTGTTTCTATATACGCTATCATGATTATTGATCATTCTCGATAAGTCAATTTCAAAGAAATCTAAATTCATAGCTTTGTTTTATCAAATATATACCGCTTTATATACAATTTAGAATTTGTAAAAGATGTTACAAATTCTAAATTCTAAATTTGGTAAAATAAACCAATAAACTCAGATTTCCTTGAAATTTACTTATAAAAAATGTTCAATAGTCATGATATCGCAGAAAGAACAATTTCTTATATAGTAAGAAATAAATAATAACATATTATAATTAATTACAATTTAAGAATTGTGATTTTATATGATGTAAGAATAAAATGCAAGTTTATTTGATGTCCTATTGAAATTCAACGGGAAAATAAGAAATCTATTAACGGTCTTAGAGAATCTGTTTACACGACATTATACATACTTGTTATGATATGTATCACGTCGTCGTCAATATTATCGTCAGTTCTGAGTGATCCGTCGAAACGGAAAGATCGCGCGATTCTAATACGCTTCTGGCACTGACGGTTCGTAATTGTAAGCGTTAACTGCTGTTAACTGTTAGAATAAGCTGTAGACATCTATTAGCCCAAAATTTTATTATATAGAATAACTTACTAAAGTAGAACAATTATATATATCACTTTTAAATATACAAATAAAAGAAATATGAATATATCTCCATTTTATCTTATAAGAAAAATTTTACATAAATACGATGAAAATTATCAATTTTACTCTATACCTACAGAAAAAGACTATTTTTTTTATTTGGCTAGATTAAATACCATTTATATGCTTTCGCAGATAAATATGTTTGTGCTTTTGCGAGCGAGTATGTGTTTTTTTTTTATCGTTACCTATACTTGGTCGGTGATGTAATTGTGTCGGTTTTTTGGACTTTTTCGGGTGCATCATTCCCGTGAGACATTTTGAAAGACATTCTCACTTTTATTATTTCTAGTACGAATACTTTTACATATATGTATATACACAATATACATCAATATACATCAAAATTAGTATTTTGCGGCACGTTAGACAAACTAAATGAAAAAAATATTTCCTTTATTAAACATTAAATTCTAAAACACACAAGATCTTCAAGATTTTGAAAAAAATTGTGCAATTCTTTGAAAATTACATACTTGTATCACAATATATAGCTCTAACTTTAAAAATAAACACAATATTAATATATTATGAGCCAAGATCTGTGATAAAAATTATTAATTTCTTTCTGAATAGGCTATAAATCATTTTAATAAAATAATAGCTGTAATTGTATTTCTTCTTCTTTATAATTAATTTCCAGACAACACGTATGTCTAAAGGACGTTGGGGCGTTTAGGGTATTCTTCAGATACACGTGTTATTACATTTCGTTTGAATTTCTTTTTCTTCTAACGAACATTATAGGTTTTCGCAAACACTACTAAACTTTATTTGGATTTGCCATGAGATTATTACAACTGCTATTAACTAGCATCTTTATATTTATAAGAGTAAAACATTATTATGCTTATCCTGATAATAATGAGAACAATGATGAGTCTCCTACTGAATCTTCCATCGAGTCTTCCACTGAAGATAATTTATATTTACCGGATATAGTACCGGAGCATTATAAAATACAACTAGAACTTGCAGCCGAAGAAGATATGTTCTACGGTATATCTGAAGTAAACATCACGATTAAGAATGCAACAAGTTTCATATATTTGCACTCTGAATTGAATATCACAAATGTAACATTAACTGAACATAATACCACGAATGAAACCGAGCATATTATACAAAGTTACAAATACATAAAGAAAATGAAAATGATCGTTTTTTACTTCGATTATGAACTAACATCTGGAAAATACATGCTAAACATGGCATTTACGAGTATTATAGATAATAACATCGGTGGTTTTTCCAAAACTTCGTACAGAAACGATAGAGGAGATCTAAAGTGAGTAAATTTAAAAATAATAAGAATACACGTTGTTACAAGAATTATTAATATTCAAAAGATATGTACCAACAAGCGTTTTAGCTAATCGAGATTTAGTCTATATGTTATATAAAATTTAATAAAAATCCTTTAAATATACAAAATGTGTGAAATTAACACAGAAGTATATTGCAGGGTTGTAAAAGATATTCTAATAGCATTAATTGTTTAAACATAGATAGTACAGCCTTAAAGTGGTCTGATTTCTTAACTATCATCAAATTTATGTGGTTTCGTTTTTTAGATTTCTCTAGCCAAAATTGTGTCTGTTTTACGTATACATCGTACATTACGGAATTATCATTCTATCTTATACTAATAAGAGCGGATATAAAATTACACAATAATAAAAAGCATTAATAAAAATTACACGTGATGAAATATTATTAATATTAATTATAACGCAATAATTGCGTTTCTCATTTTTTAGCACCTATGCTATCTTTTAACGGGAGACGCCAGAGACAAAAGTAACACGGAACAAACGTGACAGATGCAAAAAACATACATATATACATACATTCGCGAATGAAAATTTTAATCGTCAATCAATTTTAAAATAAAGGCACGTTGCAAGAATAAAAACGATTAACAAACTCAGTCACAAGCGTCCCATTATGTTTTTTTTTGTCATATTTTTGCTTGGCCTCTCTTACTAACACACTAATAGAAATTTTATCGTTATCTGGAATATTGTTAAAATTAGGTGGTTAATCGCAACGCGTACTTGGACGATGGGTGCACGAAGAATGTTTCCATGTTGGGATGAGCCAAAATTCCAGGCTAAATTTACTATAACTATAGAGCACCATGCAAAATATACGGCTTTATCTAATATGCCAATATCCATATCAGAGACTATAAATGATACTGCAATCACATCTTTTAATACAACTCCAGCAATATCCACTCACCTTATAGTTATTGTACTATGTGATTTATCCATTTCTACTGATGAAAACATTAATTGGCGAGGCAGGCAGCAATCGATAAGTGACCAAAGTTTTGCAAGCTTCATTGCTACATCTTTCACGTTATATTTGGAAACTGAGTGGAAAGAATTGCAAAACTTTTCAAACGTGCAACACGTCGCGATTCCAGGTTTACTAGATGACGGTATGGCAAAGTGGGCATTCATATCTTATAGGTAATATATATTATTAAACACAAATATTTTAAAATCACGATTAGACATGGATTTGTAAAAAAGATGAAGATTGTCTTTTTGCTCTTATTAAATAGTTAATAGAATTTAATAGTTGGAGAATCTGTATATCTTTACAGAGAAGGATAGACTCCGGCAGAAAATTGCAACTATCATAACAGTACATGATACATCATACTTTATATATATATATAAAATATATATATATATAAATTTTTAAGCTATGTGATATTTTAATAGTAATAAATTTAAATATTATTTTATTAAACTGCACTCGATCGTAAAGAGAATTTCTAACGTTCTATACTAGCAGAGCAAAGTTATAATTATCATAAGTAAAGTGAATTTAATTGTATATAATTCGGAAAGTGACCCAATATAATTTCTTTAAAAATATACATGCAGAAGAAAATATCAATTATGAAACCATCAGTATTTTGTCGAATTATTCGAGAAGCAGTGCAAAATCTTCTTTATTTTTTCAAATAAGAATTGTATTTATTTTACAAAATATTTTTATATATTATTTCTGATATAACATGTAAAAAAATAATGAATATATCGTATTTATATTTTGATAAATTTTACTTTATATTACTTTTAAAAAATTTTATCTTATTACTTTATCATATATTCATATCCGACAAGAATTTGACTACTCGCGTATATATAATTTTCTTTTAATTTTCGGGATACAATAACCGAATTAATGTTGATCTGTACTATTAACCGAAGCTCGCAAAATTGCTTAGCAAAACAGATACATTCATTAGATTAATTTTTGCTGCTAAACACAATATGATTATTATATATTTCAAGTTAAATGAATGTGTTAGAACCTTATTCAAACATATGAATAACTTTGATTCTTCAACAAACATCATTATTGCATAACAATGGCAAGTTGACGGATTAAATAAAGAAAACCATACTGTTTTAAAAATTGTATTCATTCTATTAATATTAATATATAAACTATTCTGAATCATAAAAATTTTAATTTCTCTGCTGGTCTACCAAGTGTGTAAATCTTTTGTAAAGATGTTACAAAATAGCTTGTATTTATTAAAAATTATTATATCATATATATACATATTGCAGTTCTAAAATACCTACATAATTAATTATATCAAAAATCAATTTTGCAAAATACTTGTAAATTTTATTAGTTAAATGTCAACAGAAATAGAATAGAATCTGTTGTCAGAATTATCGGCAGAACGATTGCAGAAGTCAAGTTGAATCTGCCATTTGGTGATCATTTAAATGTGTACAAAATAAACAGATTCCGTTTGATTCTGTTAGCAAACTGTTAATGTTAGAATATTGTCAATATTTTGCTTTTATTGGGTAGCTACATCATATCTTGCCTTGTCAGTTGTGTGTGTTAAACATGCATATAATTTCTGCGTTAAAGTATTGGTATTTATTATTTCTAAAGCAAAGTCAGATATGGCGTGATAAATACGAGATAAATTCAGATGTATCTAACATCGCTTGCAGACATTTCGCTAAAAATAACGATAGACTGAACAATCAGACTATCAAAAATTAAAAACTAATAAAAGTCATACATAAAAATATGCTCATTATGTCTTTAATGTAATCACAACTGTAATCGAAGTATATTTTTCACAAATAATTCGAGAACTGATGTTTTATTTTACAAAAATAAATTGACAATATATTTTTTAATACGTATATATAAGTCAAAAGTCGACCTACCTGATAATAAAGCATTCTGATATGTACTGATTAATAGCAGAATTAATAACATGGCGTGTTGATAACGTTGATTCAACATAACCGCGTTAATTATAAATGATTTTTAGAGAGGAAGACATTATCTGTAATGAAGAATTAGATTATTATCCCGCTGCGCAACGTATAAAAGTGGTATCATTAATAAAACGTAAAATATCACGTCAATGGTTGAGTACTGTAGTCAGCCCATCAAGTTGGTCTTATATGTGGCTGAACGAAGGTATTGCTACATTTTTCTATATAGAGGATGTCGTTAAGAAGGTGAATTTCTTATATATCTCTTATGTTATTTTATTATAAAATAAATTTTTTTTACGCATTAAAGTGGTACTAGGAAAGTCTTCAGCAATTTTCCTAAATAATTTCAGTCAAGTGCTGTTTAAAAACATCTTGAACACTTTTAGTAAAGATGTCTGTGTAGGTTATGAATACATTACGCATTTTTTAATTTAAAATTAAAAATTGAAAATAGCAAATTTATTTCTAAGAATAACACGTAATTAATGCTATTTCACGTTACAAATAAGAATATCTCTTTATTAAATGCTCATCAATTATTTTATTCTTTTGTTTTGTGTTTTGTTTCTAGACTACTGGTTATTTATTTGCAATCCAAACTATGCAAGAATCTCTCCATTTGGACGTTTTATCCATTATGAGTCCTCTCATATCAGAAACTGATCAATTTTCTGACATTAATTCAATTTTCTCCTTTTCCTATTACGTAAAAGGTATGTATTCAAATAGTAAAATCTAGTCAATTAGTACAAATTATTGAACATATATCTTATAAGAATAAAAGAAAGAACATTTCTGCATTTTATTTATACGGCAATTTGCTGCAAAATGAAAAAATTACCCATAAGAATTAACAGCTTAAATTAACGATACTTTGCAAAATTACTGGCACTTACAAAAGACATTACATATATGTATAATAATTACTATTTAATACGACTAATAACATTTTATGACATAAATTGCCGCAGCACCTTTTATAATACGCATGTTGCGATGTATACTGGGCGACAAAGTATTTCGGAATGGTATTAATACATATTTCAAAAGACAGTAAGTACATATTTTTTTATATTATTTTTCCTTCATCTCTTTCATACTTGGATTTTTTTCAAATATTTAATTTTTCACTTTTGTTCCTTGGTTCTGGGCTTCCACAGAAATTTTTATAGGAATTAAGATCAACAATACATATTAACATTATGATCACTATATCATCACTAATATTTCAACACTTATATTTTTCCTCCATTTATAAATGTACAACATATGTATATTCAAGATTAATGTTTCTCAACTGATGTCTTTTGCGTTCCTTTGCATGGATGTATAATTATCTAATTTTAATTTGTATTTTCCAGAAAAGTCAGAAATGGGTAACTGTTCTCTCCTCTGTCCGCTCCTACAGGTGACGGTCATGCTGTTAAAAAAAATTTTTTGTTTTTATAATTTTCCTAAATTAATATTTTTTTCTGCCCTAATTTTTTCATTATTTTCTGTTCCATGAATCCATAACTCCTATTTAATTTTTATGTTATCTTTCAATTGTTTCTACATTTGATGTTCTCATTCTCTCTTTTGTTTATAAACATTTATTATAAAAAAATATCTTTTTACTTGTTATTTTTTTCTTTTCTTTGTACAATCACACATACACACGTTATCATCAGAATAAAATTTTATAAACTTTTATTAGATCGGCTTCTCTGAATGATTTCTGGACTGACATGCAAACTGCTTATGATGAAGACTTGCCTGAAATAGTGCCGATGATAACAATTAATATAAAAAAAGTAATGGATCCTTGGATAGAGCAAAAAAGTTTTCCTGTGTTATATGTAGAGGTAGGAGACGACTATATTAGCATAATAAATGATGGGGATTGGATGGTACCGCTGACGAATACAACGCAAAAATATCTTGATTTTAATGATACTCCAACCATTAAATGGCTTAATTCTGGAAAAAATTATCATATGCTTATTGGTTCAAAATTAAGTTTAAATGATACTTGGGTAATATTTAATATACAACAAAGAGGTAAATATTGATCAGTTATTTTTCATTAAAATGCACTTGCACGTATATAAATTAAATTATTTTGTCAGCATAAACAATTTGTAAAAATTCAATATTCAAATGTGTTTTAACAATAATATTCCGATTATAATAGACCAGCGCAACCTTTCAAAAAATTAGACACATACGAATAAAAAACAATTTTATATATAATCTAGCTTCATGTAATGATTAATACTCGCAACTTGTCAGACTGCGTTATAGAGATACACGGAGCGGTTTCGCGCTGCGTGTGTATTTGGCGCGAGTCACTACCGTGTCTCTCGATAAAATTAAATATTTAAATGTGTAGTTTTATATCAAAAACATTTTGGTTATAATAAACTAAAGTAACTTTTCAAAAAGAGATACGAATACAAAACAATTTTATATACATATAATCTTCATGTAATGATTAATAATATTTTCCGTTGTCACGTAAATTTTCAAGATAGACAATGTAACATTAAAACTAATATTATTCCAAAATTTTGATACAATAATATAATATTACAATTATAATTTAATACAGTAATCTATAATTTGTATTTCTTTTAGGATATTCCTAAATTTGAATAAAACGTATATCTAAATGTATTAGAAAATACCAAAAGTATTTGAACACCTCTTCTATTGAATTCCATATCAAAATGATTTAATAAGCATTTATTTATTATATAATAGGATATTATCGTGTCAATTATAATAAAGAGAATTGGCTAAAAATTGCACGCTACTTGAATTCTGAGAACTATAAGAAAATTCATGTTCTCAATCGAGCTCAAATCATAGACGACGCCTTTCACTTCATGATAACAAACAATCTCATGTCTGGCATATTCTGGAATCTCGCGAACTAAGTATTTGTCGCAAGAAACAGATTACATAGCATGGTATCCCATGTTTAAAGCCATAGAATACATATCATATCTCTTTCCATTTTCCGAAAGTAAACAACTCAAGGTAAAAATTATGTTTTGTTAATAAGAAGCTGTACATACATGATTATTGCATTACAATAACAATAACAACTTTCAGATAATTTTTAATAAAAGTATATGTTTAATTAAAAAGAATTTTTACTAACCAATTTATTTGTTTTTTAATTAGGATATATTTTATCTCATAAAAGCTTTGCAATTAGAATTTTTGAAATCTACTTACAATTAGTAAACAGAAATTTATTAATAATAAAAAAATTATGTAAAAATATATTTACTAAATTTACACAAGTTTATATTGCCACAATAAAATGCATATAATAATCAAAAAAAGAACCAAATATTTTGGGATTATGTTGTATTTAATTTTTTCAAATAAAAAAAGTTTGAAGAAAATGTTAATAATTTTACACGCAACAATTTTTAAAAATATATATTAACCAATGGTAGAGTATTTTCTTATTTTTTAATATTTAGATAAAAGTGCTGAATCAATTACGTCCAGTTCTTCGAAAAATAGAATACAATGAGTATTCTGAGAACAATGACTTTACAAAATGTTTAAGACAAGAAGCCGCAAAATGGGCATGTGTTCTGGGCGATCCTGAATGCAAGACAGAAGCCGTCACTAAATTGAAATTGCATCTAGAGAATCCTAAGTAATTTTTCATATATAACGTTCTTTTATAACCATATTTTTGAATTATTTTCAACGCTTGATAAACTGTTTGATTAAAATGTATACGAGACAATTCACACTTTTGTGATCCATCTTTTTAGAAACAATAAACTTTTACCAAGCTGGACATATTGTAATGGTTTGGCAGTTGCGGATGTCGTTACTCTTCATCGCTATATGGAAGATACATTTGTATTTAAAAAAAATACTAAAATGTTTGAATTCTTGGCCTGCTCTGATCAACCTCTTCTTATCCTGCGCATGTTTATACTTGATATGAAAGCAAAGCTTAATAACGGATATTCTTTAATCAATAAAAACCATATTGATCTCTTTCATTATATTGTCATGAGACATGCAAGAAATAATACTATACTTAATCATATGTTTAACGGTTGGAATTTCTTTAAACCAAAGTAATAAATAGTTTTTTTATAAAAACATTAACATACATGTATTCTGTTCATAATTATAAAAGTTTCTCATACATGCTAACTATATATTATCTATTTTGTCTTTATAGAGAAATTAGTACCATCACAGCACTAATTGGTATTATTAATAACGTGTATTCTGAGAAACAACTTGACAAGGTAAATATTATGGAGTCAAATTATTGTATTCCTTTTTTATAATTTTTCTATTTTTGTAAACTTTTATATTTGTAATCTATCTAATACATTATAAGTATTTTGATTTAATCATGCAGAGTGTAAAAAATTGTATAAACAATAATATAGAAAAAATAACAATAAGAAGTAAATTATACCTATTATATTAAATTTTTTTCATTAACAAATTACTTTATTAAATTATTAATATAAGTATTATATTAAATTTATTATTATAAGACTAAAAGATAATTTATTGATGATAAATATATGTCAAAACATGTTCCAGATAATGACGTTTGTAAAGAATATAAATAAAATACTATTAACCGTTAGTGTAAGTATTTGGAATCAAAATTAATTGACAAAAATAAGGTTTGTATTGGGTTGTAACAAAAAGCGTAACGTTGTTTGACAGTTGGCGATGAAGAATATAAAAAATCTTAGAAGGACAGAATGAATTTATCGCAAAGATGCCAAATGGAATAAACGTCGCATATGTAGTTCAATAAATATTTATATACAAATGTAATAATTAACTTGGAATTTTACTTAAAAAAACGCTACTAACTTTTGTTACAACTTAGTACATAAATTTAAAAGTATTACTCTCATTATTAGCTTATTTCCAGAAAAATATATTCAAGCATCAATACTTATTTTATGTTATATATATATGTGTATATATATATATATTATATATATACACATACACATATGGCATGTACACATACAAAATGTTCTCATGTAAAACGGCCAGACTTAAAACATGAGTTTAGAGTCTTAAAACAAATAAAAGTTTTACTCTGAAGATATGCTCGCAAACGTTTCTTTCAAGAGATATTGACTTCTAAAATTACAGAACTATTTTATAGAAATGTATAATTTTAATATATAATGTAGGTTTATCCCTTTTAATGTTGAACAATAATTAAAATAAAGATAATTATTTTTTTTAGTGCTTTACAATAATCAAAATTGACGTATTAAATATTTTGTTTAAAATGATGGCCTCCAGCCTAAAGACAAGCGTTGCACTTATCGGTGAGAGAACGATTGACCGACTAACATTGTGCGTCTTCATTTGTCCGCTTGTACTATCTTTCGTTTTAATGTTTGAAGATCATTAGTAGGCACTTCATTATCTTTTTTGCTTGAATACAACAAATTTGTTCTTTTACCGATAGGTGCAATGCTTATTTCCAGGCTATTTCTCTCCAAGCCATTATTTTGAATAAAATATTTTATACTTAAATTTTAATTAATGTTAAGCAATAACGACAATAATTGTTTTAATTTTGATGACTGTTTCGCAATAAAGATGATAAACCTCTATTATTTCGAAATTATTGATTCCTAATTCTGTGAATTCAAAACTCAATATTTCTTGAACAAAGCGCGTGCGTGCATACCTCCACAGGAGAATTTTTATTTTTAAGATCCTAAATTCATATTTCAAGTTTGGCCGTTTAACTCAGGAACACCCTGTATGTAAAATTTACGTTTAATGCAACATGATTTCTTATTTTAAAATTAACTACTGTACAAGATTTGTGCATGTGTAATAATATATTGAAATAATTTTGTAGATACACCCATTGATAAGAAACAGCATCGAATCCAAAACACAGAATTGTACAGAGTGTGCAAAAATGATTATAGACAAATATATTCAATTGCAAATTTGCAGTATACAAACCAAGGTAAACATACGCTTATCTCAACTCAAGAGACACATGAATTCTTGTGGTACTATGTGTATATAATTTCTCGTTATCAATTTATCCAATCGCAAATAACAAGAGTCTGTCATGTATACAACTATATACTATACACTTAGCTACATTTAAGATTATAAACTAAACGAATAACTTTATATATATTTATATTTTACCATTTTTTTTAATTATGACTTTGTTGGATATTTTTGAATAATGTTATTTATTACTATAATTTAATTATTATTACCTGTCACTGATCTGCTGCAAACGTGTTTTATAGTAGTATTAGTAAAACGTAGTTCTAATTAATTTATATATGTATATAGAACAGCTTAGAAGTTTTCTAATATAATATATACTTTGTAGTCCAATTTTGGGAACGTATTCTACTAATTTTATAAAATTTATAAAATTTTATTTATAAAATTCTACAAATTTTATTGATATCAAACACAACGTGTGTGTTTGCTCCGCATTATAGACTTTTTAGGATAAAGATTCATAATAAATTTTTAAGAATCTGATTTTATTAAATTACCATTATTGCAAATTTTGAATAAACTCCGATATTAAATCAAGTATTTATGATTTCCTGCTTGCGCAGTAATATATGTCTTACACAGTATCTTTTTTTTTATCATAAACTATCGAATACGTTCAAAATTTCGGCTGGTTTGGACACACATAGCTGCTTACTTTTCTTATCTTTATAGTCAGTAGAATGAATCCTTAACTAGACAAAACTTTCAGAAACAAACCGTATGTAGTAATTTGTATTTATATTCAGCATCTATATAAACAGTTTTTATTAATAATGAATATTAATTTACATCAGTTATTTGGCATTAAATTTAAAATATTATAAGCATATATTATAACATTTTTTTATATTAATAATTGCTAATAAATATATCTTGTTATTAATATTTTCAATGTAACCTTCAAATGTGCATTTCTAATGTATTTGACTTTGTTTATATTAACTAAATATATAATTATATTTAAAGAAATATCTAATTGTACATTGCAAACCGCATGCTTTCTTTAAATGTAATTATATATGTTATATACCAATTGTATCGTTTTATTATTTTGTGCATAAAAGCAATAAAATTAAAAATAAACAATAATCAAATATTTCCTTTCTCTCTCTCTCTCTCTCTCTCTCTATATATATATATATATATATATATATATATATATAATAAATACATTTTGGACATCGCATTTTCTTATAGTTATAAATTTAAATTATTTATTAACTCTTATCTTAGGTTTCTCTCTCTCTCAACTAAAGTTTCATCCGATAGAAACAGGTAAATCTACAGAAGCCCTCCACCGTCTCCGCCGATTCCGATCGGCGGTCCTTTTTTATTTACAATACGTTTTTTTTTTAATTCTTATTATCATTTATTTTATTTCCTTTACAGTTTATTTTACAATATATACAACATTATAAAATGTTATATATTACAAAATTGACAATATAATATATTACAATAAGATTATACACAATATTTCTTTTTAACACGAAATTATATATACAATATTCGGTATGCGTACAATAATACGAAATTCTCACAATATAAAACATGTGGCTATGTAACATCACTTATTATTTATTGAATAATAAGTCTAAAGTTTTTTTATTATGCTTTATTTTTAATTTACGCGAGCAATTACGACCAAAAAGATTGTTAATAAATTTATTATTTATGTTACTCAATCAAGAAAAATGTCAATTATTGTCATATTTTGCGAAACTCAAAAGAAATGAATAATACGCGAAAAAATAGACAAAGCTTCGATATAAGACAATGATTAAAGCTGATCATGAAAAATACGTGACGCATGAAACGAGACCAAGCCACTTCCGATATATATATAATTTTTATGATATATCCATTGCAATAAAATAATTTATCGCGCATTTAAATTCTATAATTCCCGTTTTACTTTCAACGGCGAGATATAGACAAGCTTAAAAAAAAAACATGAGCACAACCGGTGTTATCACTGCGTTCAATGGAGAATAACTGACCCAATAATTTTGCCAAATCAAGATTCCTCATCCGCCAAGTGGCACGCCAGGTAGTAATATCCGACACAAAGACAAACAATTCACATAGTGCATGGAGAGCGAGCTGTGCTCTCCTTCTGTCAAGTTTCATTAGGATCAATCCATGAAAAAAAGTTAAGTAAACACCCGTTGAATTCCAAATTAAGACCCCGTTGCAGGAGAAAACGAATCTTGGATCTTCCGGATTGCTCCCGATAGCGGTTGTTTTGGCAGTTAATTAACGACTCTTATCTCTTTCCAAATTATATGTTTTAATTGATATTTATTATAACTTCTTACAAAATCAAGATTCGCGCGTGAAAATATATTCTTCCATTATTAAAAAAATACATATTTTATTACAAAAATCATGGATGAAACAAATCCTATCAAAGAGTGGTTACAAATAATTATATTTAAAAATAAAATACATATGTCTTTATTGTAGTTTATTATTATGTTCTCGGGTAACCGACTGTTCGGAGATGAATCAAACCGATAACGATGAGATTTCAATTAATTTCATAGTTAAATATTTAATGCCATAAAATTCATGTAATATTTTTAATTTTTCTGTGATATTTAATTAATTGTAATCAAGTAATTAAGTAGAATTATCTAAATATTGAATGCAACATTTGGATTGTTAGAACGGTCAAAATCTTACAGATAATACCCAATCGATTTGTCTCGAATTTATTAGGTTCGTGCACATTTTTAATTACGTTCATCATACATCAGGGTAATTTGTTTTTCAATGAGTATAAATCTTTTATTCATAAAATTTTAGCAATTGAACAAGTTATATGAAAATGTCTTACGTAACACATGTCATACATTGCATATGTAGTTTATTATATTAAAAATTAATTAAATAACCTACAAAAATATATTAAATAATTTGAGAAATTAAAAAATTAATTAAATTTCTGGAATGGCGGAATGTTCAGTGCCTGAAAAAGTTTCTTAAAAGAAACTAAAGATTAAATAAAAATATATATCCATTTGTAACCACTTCTTTTTTAAAGGAGTCACATATGAAACGACCAAAAGTTATAATAAACAGTACCTATCCATGTTCAATCTGCTAAATTTTTTAGAGTTAAAGTAAGATTAATATTAAAAAAAATTAAAGAAAAAATATTTAATAAGAAGAATAAAATCTTTTCTCTCAGAATATGTTATTTAATAAATTTCGTAATTTTACTTTAAAAATTACATGGTTGTAATCGTTAACTTATTACTGAAACCACTGCTTCCGGAAACCACCAAGAAAATTCGAAATTAATTTCGATCCTGCAACAAAAGCCCTTAGATTCAACGAGACACTGAACTAAAGAGCCGAAGATGGGTTCTATAGAAACGGACGAGAAATAACTCTCTACGACAAAAATCTATACAACTCTCCAAGAAATTACGAAAACTGAACATTTCATGGGTGTACGTGTGTGTGCTACATTTTCTTTTTAATGTATTATCATATTCTTCATCAAATTTTGCATGTTTACATCTCTTGCAAACATCATGAAACATTGTTGTTTTTTCCTTTGCGGAAACCATAGTAATAGTATGGCTTTACAGACGTTACAGACGTTTCGGTGATGATTTTGAAAAAATCGAAATCGATCAGCTTAGTTTAAGTAGATTGTTTTCCTCTTGTAAACTCTTGTAAACATACAAGAATTGTTTGGTGATCACGAATATCATCATAAAAACGTTTGGTGGTCAACCGTTTTCCCAGAAAATAAAAAAAATCGTATGCGCATAATGCTGGATATATCACCACTGTGCCATTAGCCGGAAAAATTGTATATATCACCCAAATTGACTTTGATAGGGCTCAATCGACGCGGAATCGTTTGGTGGTCACGAATATCGTCATTAAAACGTTTGGTGGTCAATGGTTTTCCTAAGAAATAGAAAAAATCGTACTCTCACGCCATTGGTCGCATGACTCCGTGACGTTAGCTCGGTAATTTGATGGATAAACATTATTTATCAATCAAATTGACTTTCATACGGCTCAATCGACGCGGAATCGTTTGGTGGTCACGAATATCGTCATTAAAACGTTTGGTGGTCAATCGTTTTCCTAAGAAATAGAAAAAACCGTACTTTCACGCCATTGGTCGTACGACTCCGTGACGTTAGCGGAATGAGCAAAGCGTAACGACTAGTATGTCCCAATAATTACTTTTTAACCATTCTATTTACAAATAATAATTATTATTATGTTCATAAATGTTACATTTAATGTGTTTCCTTTTAGAAATATTTAACTTTAATGCTTAAAATATTAAAATAAAGTTTGAACAAATTTCAAATGGAGACTCATGATTAGTCGCATGCAATCCGCGCTGCTCTCGATACGCTTCATGAGTACCTCGGGACCGTGAATCTGCGTAACGAAAACAGCGGAACGCTTGTGATTGGTCAAAGTCCGATGTTCGACGTATACGACGATCCGACATCCAATAGGAAATTTTTGTCTCATAATAAATTCTGTTATTGGATGTCGGATCGTCGTACATACGTCGTACATACGCTATTGGTTAGCCTCATGGGACTAACCAATCAGAATGATTCCGAGATTCCGTTTTCCGAGATTCCGTCCTGCATGGGGAGGCACCCTGAATCCTCCATTTGCACCCAGAGAGAGTATTAAGGTTATTCTACATTGAAGTCGTAGTCGTGAGTTGTAAGAAATTGACCAATCACAGATTGATTATTCTCCTCAACTTCGAATGTGATCGGTCAATTTCTTACATCTCACGACTACGACTTCTATGTAGAATAACCTTTAAACGCTGTTGGAAAGTGTCCAGGGATGACGCGTGGTCAGTGCCTACGCGAATGATTAGGAACACCAAGGTCCGTGGTTCGAATCCGACCCGGCCTTCGTCCCATATATACTTTGTTAAAAGAGATTTTTTCCGATTAAGATCCTTATGGATTAATGGTCTGCACGATTGGGAATCGGAAAGGATTCAATCAAAAGATTATGGACGTGTGTATCACGGTGGTAGTGTGAATGAATGACTAGGTATACATCGCTTGTGCTAATTACCTTAGGGTACAAGGCACCTTATTTCCTCATCCGAGGAACGTAACGGATAAAACTTCCCTTGGAAAGTGTCCCAACGACTCCCAACTCCCAACGTGTTCAGTAAGTTCAGTTACGTGTGGAATTGTATATTCACACGTACGGATAATATTGACAACGAAAGGATTAATGGTCATAAATATGAAGGACTTTTACAACAAATTGTGTTTGCTACTGTTAGAAGAGTACTTTGGCTCTATCGTACAGGATATTGGTAATAATTTAATGTATGGGACGAAAACGTTAGGTGCAATACATTTCGAAACAAATCTACCAATAGCAAAGGTAAGCAATGATGTAGCTCCATATTACGTACTAATGATGACAATTGTATTATTTGAAATATACATTTCGTACTTATTAGTATCTTGTATTTATTCGGAACTTCTCTTTTTGCTAATGTAACCTTTATTTAATTATCCTGTTTAGATCAAGGAAGCACTATGTGTCCTTATAAAATATGGTTTTGTCACATATAAACAAAATGAGGAGAACGTTGAGTATACTTTGCACCAAAATAAAATTATCATGCTCCTTCGCTATCCAAGGTATTTTTATAGAATAAGAATTTTTATTATGTTGTAGAATATAATTTGTCCCTTGTGTATTAAGAATATCAATTATTGTAGATATTATTCATTGCAGGTATATTCTTTTCGCAAAAACTTACTGTGGAGACGAGGGCGAAATCATGTTGGAAGAGGTGTTAAAACACGGGTACATCGCAGCATCTGAAGTAATAATAAAAACATATAAACGAATTGAACAGACACCTTCTAAATGTACGATTCAATAATCTTTCCATACAGGTTCCGTTTTTCTTTAAAAATTATTTTCTAATATTCTATTCTTATTCTAATATAATAAACTCTGAGATTTATTGTATCAATTATCTAAATGTTTTTATAGCCGTTGAACCACCTTCTATCCCAAATCTGAAAAAGGTATTCGAGTTATTGGTGAAAAATCAATTTTTAATGCATAGTACGTCCTTTGATACAATGACAGAAGATACTGAAAAACCTGATTATAACTTACCAGACCTTGATTTGGTGGCCATTTCCAATGTGTTGGAAGGACAAAATATTGAACTTCCGGATAGTAAAATATATTGGAAGGTTAATTTCGATCGATTTACTCAGGATCTTAGGTAAAAGCATTTTAATTTTTATAATCTCTGATTATATCTTAAAATGAATAACGCATTATTATATTAACATATAATTTATATCAGGGATCAAATCGTTATATCAGCTATGACCAAAAGATTTGATAAAAATGCTGGAGAATTAATGAGACAGTTGATCAATTTGATGTACTTGCGGACTGCATCCTGGGCAGCTACGTCAAATCCAATTCCATATACTGAGATAAAAGAAGAAGTGAAAAAATTGGATTATGAAGACCTCGAGCACTTTCTTGATCAGTACTTGCGGCTTCTAGAGGAGGATAGTACGCAATTCATCAAACGAGTTGGCGATTCTGGTGGAGGGCAGTACAGCGTTGACATGAAAAATGCATTCAAACAGTTAACATGGGCGACTTTGGAACAT
This sequence comes from Temnothorax americanus, assembly GCF_048541705.1. NCBI lineage: Eukaryota > Metazoa > Arthropoda > Insecta > Hymenoptera > Formicidae > Temnothorax > Temnothorax americanus. Next base: position 708,018 of record NW_027509559.1, read on the forward strand.
ATCGTAACAGAGAGGTTTGGTTCCAAAGCTGCAAGAATTTTCAGGTAAAAAGTTACAGATTCAGTACTCAGTATTTCACTTTACTGCAAAGAAGAGAGAATGCTTCAATTTTTTTTTTTTGTATGTTTTCTCTACATAATCATTAGGCTTTTCTGTAATTTTTAGATTGGTTCGCATTGAAATTGACGTTAACCTAGAACAAATCCAGAATTTAGCAATGATTCCAGCAAAAGAAGCTAAATTCTTAACATATACTTTGTCACGAGAGAATTATATACAGACTGAAGAGATGAAGAAAAGTGGAACTTTGTCGGGGCCGACAAAAGCACCTTATCGCTTTTGTATCGATATAACTAAAATTGTCGAGATGGAAATCGAGCATTGTTATCAAGCATTATACAACATTATAAAAAGACGAGATCATGAATCGACTAGTAACAAACGTATGATAGAAAAGCAATTGAGAGTACAGATACTTTCTGCCAATTTGAAGGAACATGGCGCGACGGAACAACAACTGGCTGATGTAATACGAATATATACTTATATATTAATGAGCTAAGAGAGTTGCAAAAACAATGAATTAATTAATTAATATATAACAATATTTTAAAAACCTCTTTTTTTATAGATTGCAGAAATGATGACGCCATCTGAGACCGAACAGCTTGAAAAAGCGCAAAATGCAATCAAGAAACTGGCGGCCACAGAGTTACAAATCGATGAAACCTTATTTTTATTAACCATGTATTTTCGTTATCATTAAATTGCCATTCTCTTCTAATTCCTCTTTTCTGACATGACACCCGCACATGTAAAAATGAAAGTCTTTATTCATTTATATAGTTCATATTTATTTATGTATAATAATGATTACGCTTGTAAAATACAAACAACAAAGAGTACCTAGCTTTCAAATTATAATAAATATAATCATATATTTTTTTATGTTTATAATAGTGCTGTTCTCTATTGTGATATACAGTGCATTTGATGTCTCTATCTATGAGGAAAAGTCATCTTGGGTCGTGTCAACAAATAAATAATTGCAATTTGCCAATGTTTATTTGTATAGTTTAATTTAAGCAAATGGTGATGAATATATGTGTGCCTTTTGTCAAAAGAATGAAACATGAGAGTTAGTCACGTGACTCACAGCCAGTTGCTTGTGGTGCGTTCTTGATGAGAGACTTGTTTTACTTTAACTTCAATTATACTCAACAAAAATATATGTATTCTCAGACACGAGAATACTTCGTTCGCAATAACAGTATGTAAGCGCGAAGACGTGCTACATCTTTAGATAATTTTATGCTGCGCTACATGTGTGCGTTTCGAAGAATGACTTTTCCTTTGTTCTACTGTATGCTTTGTACGCTCATCTTAACACTGCCGCGATGAAGATTATTCCGTTATGAATATGTATCAATAAATAAAATTTAAAGTAGTGTGTTATCAGTAGCGATTTACCCATCATCCTAAATATATATTTTGATTTTATGCTATTGATACCAATAGTGTACTACACTCACGACACGAGTAGTGTTAAGATGATCGCGGAGAATTTTATTCCACTCACACATCATTTGACTGTTTTCTTACACTCTCTATCCTTTCACTCACTCTCTCTCTCTCTCTCTCTCTCTCTCTCTCTTTCATTCTCTTTTACTCCTCTTTCTTTCTCACTCCCGCTCATTCTTTCTCTTCCCATTTGCACTGGTACTGCATAACTATATACATCCCTCATACATACAAGTTTTTTTTCATCTAGAAATAGTGTCGTACACCTCTAAAACTAAGATTGAATTTCGGTAAAGCGTTATTTTATTATATTTTTTTTATACCATTAACAACAACGTACATGTAAATGAAGTGAATGCTTGGAATATTGAGAGCGGATGTTAGTGTTCACTTTTTCTTTACGTTAAATATACTATAATATTAGTAGTGTAATTCGATTTACAATTTACTATTCTTACAGTTTGCATTCGCATTGGTTGCATGTAAAGGCCAGTAAATATAATAATCGTGTGCTGATATATTTATCGCATAACATTCGTGATATCTGAAAGTAAGGAGATCGCCACGGACTAAATATCGTTGCTAATTTCAACGATCGATGTGGGTAAAAATCGCAATCGATGGAATGCAGAACCGATTTTTATTAAAGCAAACACTGCGGACAACAATAAGAATCGATAAGATCTTTAATAAAAAGGGAAACGCGGACCGAGCTCCATTGCACGCGCGAATTACATCGTCAGATGGTTTGATTTCATAAAATTTTGCAAACGTGAAAACAATATTTAACTTTTTAATATTCAATAACGAAGATATGGCACAAATAAAAAAATGCAAAATAGGCAGATCATTCACCCGAAATGTGTCATCTTTCTGCTAAGTGAAAAATTTGTCTAACAGTAAAAATAATTAAAAGAAAACTGAATTTCTTTTGCTTATCTTTGAAACTGGTGATGAAAGATTGACCTAGAGAGAGAAATGTATATTTTAAAACTTTAAAATATGAAGATTATGAATGTGATATAAAATTGTAATTCCTAGACGCAGTATTCCGAAATCATCACAGACCAAGGAAACGGTTCCAACGAAGGAAATGTATACATATAGAAATATTGCGTTAAAAATGTGTCACATAGAAATATTGCATTAAAATTTGATTGAGTATTCGAGCATAAACGACCAACGAACTTTCACTTGCCGTTCTTGTCTAAACTGGCATGTACAACCTTTTTTTTGCTACTAAAAATAATAAGGCTCGTCACTTAAATAATAAGTGTACTAATTAAGCAACGATGATATTAATAACCGTAATATTTATAATGATAATAATAATAATGGTGCCATCTCAATAATAATAATAATTATTATAATTATAAAGATAATAATAAAGATAATAATGACATTGAAAATAAGAATACATATCGCGTTTAACATTGTTAATCTACATACTTCGAATAGTTACATATATAATGTAGCTACGTAGATACATCACAATATAATTACACTGTACATTAATAATATTGACGCTCGTGTCGGGCCGCGGATCGATGATTATCTCCCGACACAATGTACAAATCCATTATATACATAAAATAAATTATTATCAACATTAAGCTATCCTAAATCTGATGCCGGTCGAGCCCCAACAAAATGGGTGCAGATATATCGAGGATACTGGCTCTCTTTATAAAATTATATTAGGTACCGTGTGTGTATGTAATTGCACTGATTATAAATAACAAAAGAAGAAAACGTGAAAAAAGGAGGAGACGCAAAAAATTCGTTTCACGTCGAGCCAACGAGGCGACTCGGAACTAGAGGTTTTTCTCTCTTTCTCTCTCTCTCTCTCTCTCTCTCTCTCTCTCTCTCTCTTTTCCCTTTTTTTTGATTAACCCCCCGCCCGCGAAAACGCTATTTGGCACATAAGTATTATATCACATCAAGCTCCAAATCATTATATCGCCTTGTTCGATCGTCCCACAGACCACTGCCTAGCTACGTTACAAACTGTGTTCGTCTTTTCGCATCGATTTACCGTGAGGCCCCAATTGTCTCCGTTGACCTCACCACCCCTCATGTACCGCAATCTCCCTCACATTCGTAAATGTAATTCGAAGATGGAGAACCGCGTAACGCGCCCCTAAGGAAAATAGAGGCGACGTGTCGAGCATGACGATCAGGATCGCAGATGCGCGCTGATCTTTCGATAAATAACGCTATAATCCCTTTCGCGACCATTTTACCATAACGTTGTACTAATATATCGACGATCCGCTAATTCCCAATGTCCATCCCATTTCAACCCTCTTTACGCCCTCTCGCCCCTTTTCGCCCCCTGCCACTCAGTCGACTATTAACCGCCTCGGCTGTCGCCGCTTTTACACATTAGGGTCAATAAATTAACGGTGAAAATACTATAAGTACTAGGCATTTATATTAAACGAGAAGTCCGTCACGCGTCTACGTACCGGGACTTAATCGCTCGCGCGATTATCTTCTAGCTTTTTCTCACTCTGTTCCGACCTTTCGTTCGGCGCGTCGAACGCAGTTGTTTTACATACGATGGAACATTTTAAACAACTGACTGGCGGTCGCAAGATAAGACTGCCACGTGCGGCGTCTACGCGTTCGGGTTCGGACGCGCGCGATCGTTGCGGGAGATGCTGCGATAGACCAGTTTCTATTTATTCGTTTACTCTTTTTTTCTCTACCCTTCTTACATTTCGTTTCTTTCTCTCGATACGGCCGTCCGAAATTGGCTGTATCGTTAGAACACACATACACATACACACTAGGAGAAATAGGAACAAGACTTTTTGGCCATGCATCGTGTCGCAACGTGTACGTGATTATCGGCTATGTATCCAAGTCCGATAAGGAGACCGGCACGAGCTGCGTATCCGAATCGGCGCGCGATTGTCTTATTATAAAAATTATGCGTATATATGCGCGTGCCCTCGCGACCCTCGCCTCGCGCGCACGCACCCCGAAATACATAAACTGAATTGCAATGAGCGTCGGGTTTTTGGCCGCTAGTTCAACGCCAGTTAATCGTTATCTCTACGCGTTAGCTACCGATGATCGAAGCCTACCATGAGTTTCGTGCGGACTGTAGTTTTGATTAGGATGCAGGAGAATTATACAGAGAATTTCCGTCGATATGCGTAAGAGACGCCGTCCTCCGTCATCGCTCGTGTGAAGCTGGAGTAAGTTACCGAACAAAACACGCTCGACGTCCCGTGAGATGTGCAAAAAATTAAAAAATGTCTAGTAAACATCTTTTAAAGTCTTACAACGTCGTTTCTGTTTCAGTTTAGACTGCGAAATTTTCAATATATGCATTTGGAAGAGTTAGCTTAAGAATGACTGAACGAAAATGAGCAACAGAAGCATCTTACACAAGAACGATTCATGGACCGCGGCCGTCGAGTAATTGCAGATGTGAACGAATAAGTAAAACCCGAGCCTCGATACAAATTGTCTCAAAATGGCGTTGTATTGCGATAGAAAATCCGAAAATTGGCATGCAAAATAATGCGAGCGAATATAGATCGTTGAACTTTTGTTAAAAATAAAAAATTTACAAAGAAACTCAACCGTCCCTTCCTCGAATTTCAATGAGCTTTGGAATATAAGCGCGCGCGTTACAGTATAAATTAAAATATATTTTTAAGTAAATATATATTTAAATATTCAAACACAACTTTTTGAAGTAAAATGATTTGTGTCTTTCTAAACGAATACCATCGAAAATTTTTTTTATTTCTATCAATCTTGTAAAATTGTTTAACAGCAAAAATTAAAGAGAGCCAAATATATACATACATATATATATTTATTTCTAGCTCATTTTTACAATTTTATATATGTAGTTAAATTTGATGCTAAATTATTTTGATCTATGTATATTACACAACACATCCAAAACTCATCAAAATCATGGCGAAATAGTTGGGTATATTTTCTTGTTAATTGAGCACTGCAAATTCGACATCAAACGATGTCGTCAAAATATTCGACAAATCTAAACGTGCTTTGTCAATATGATAGCGTAGATAAACTTGTATTTGTGGAACGTCGTATCGAGATCCGTGTACATGTATTCAATATAAATCAAACGGACTAATGGATGTAAAGATTGCGTACTGTGAAAACACCGGTATTTTTTCGATAGCTTGTACCGAAGAGCAAGAAAGATAGACGATCGAGCGACGTCGCAACGGAGACGCTCTCGCGCTTTTACTTCGCGGACAGAGGTCCTTCGCGTTTCGCGTACGATGGCACAGAGATAGAACATTATATCACAACTTCCGGCGAGAGGTTTCGAGACGCCCGACTCTTCTTCCCGAGAAGTAGTGTCCTCTTCCAGTTCGCTCCGTCGTGCAGAGAAGAACGTGTTCCTGCGATCGCGCGTTCACGGCCTGTGCCGCGTGTGACTTAAGACACGTCGTCGTCACACCGAGACAGAGGATTCCGATTACCAGAAGAGTTCGTAAGCGAGTCTCGACGTGGACGCGGCCGCTGCACTCGCCGCGGCTGCCGCTGCCGCCGCCACTGCTGATGATGATGACGATGACGCTCCGGGTGGCCAAAGTGGCTGACCCGGAGCCGTGGTTCAATCCTCGTCGTGGTGCCGTGGACTCGCGTCGTAGCCGCCGATCGAGCCGGAATTCTCGGGCGAGAAGTTCATCATGTCCGTAGGCGAGAGACTGTCCTGCGGATAATAGAACGAGGGATGGTCCGAGCTCGGGCCGGCGGCGCCGCCGCTGCCGTTCAGCATCGTCGCCGGCGGCGAGACCGACGGCCGCGCCGACGGGCCGGCGCCCGTGCCCGGGTGATGCTGCGTGCCGGTCAGATCGGCGCTCACCGGTGATAAGAAGTTCATCTCGGTGCCGCCGTCGCGGCACCACAGCTGCCGCATCTCCTGCCGCCGCTGTCGCATTAACGACTTGTACTCGGAGATGCGCATCTTTTTCCCGTCCACGATGCACGTGCGTTTCGGCCGCGGCCGATACCTGTAGTCCGGATGCTTCTCCATGTGCAGCTTCGAGAGCCGCGACTGTTCCTCGTAATACGGCTGCTTCTCCGAGTTCGACATCGACTTCCACCGGGCGCCTGTAACCGATATGAAGAACGCGCGTTGAAGTGGAAAACGTTTTCGCGTTCTTTGATGATTATTCATCAAAGTACGTAAATTAAATTAAATTAAATACGTCGAATAATCTGCCATTGTATTCTGCTTGCGAGTCTGCATTTATATTATTTTCGAGAGTTTTATATTTAAGTTATATATTTAAGTTTTATATATTAATTTTGTATATATAAGTTATATTTATATTTTTAAGTTAAAAAATTAGAATTATATATATTTGGAAAATTTTACATTCGTGTCACATTAACCGGCACTGTAATTATTTGTGATATAAATAATTGATAGACATAATAATGGGTTTAAGTATCAACTGTAATCGCGGATGTGGATGATATGGATCGGGTATGCTTACCGAGAATTTTCGATATGTTCGAGTTATGCATGTCTGGGCAGGCTTTCAAGATCTTCCTACGTTCGTCCTTGGCCCACACCATGAATGCGTTCATAGGTCGCTTGATATGTGGCTTGTTCTCACCCTCCCTTTTCTGCTGCCTCACCATTTTAGCTGAAGAGAAAGAGAAAGAGAGACGGGGCGTTAGATGTCACGTCGTCGTCGGGATTCACGATGCTCTCGTGAGAAACGAATCTGATTTCGCGAGGGCGTCACTTGGCGCTCTCAAAACAAGAGCGTAACATCAGTCTAATCGTTACTACATAAAAGTGCTTACCTTTTTCCGTTATGTCTTCCGCTACTTTATATCCCGGATCTCGCCACACTGCAATTTCAAAACCGAATTATATATACGAGATATGCAACGTTAAACGGAAGACTATTGTACACAATTTATAATACAAACATTATAATAAACGCTATATGTGTCTTATAATATCATACTACCCATATTTTTCTAAAAAAGAAAAAGATTTACATAATATAAAATTACAACAATTTTCGTATATTATGCGCGTATTTAATCTCATCTTTCATTCTTGATTTTAATTTGATTTTGACTTGAGTTTATATATGGGACACTCTGTCGCGGTCGTTGTTTCCCTGACAGAAAGATTGACTCTACATTTGTCGAAGAGTTTACGATATTACATTAAGCGCTCTTTATATTTGTGCAGTCTCGCGATCCGTCTCGATTAACGCGACACGCTCATTTCTCCGCGTCCACTTACTGTGAGGCGTCGAGAGAAAATCCTGCTCTTCCTGAGGCGTCTCCTCCCGAGAGCCAGAATGCTTCATCGGTCTTTGAGTCTGGGCCGACGGTGGCATCCCAGCTGTGTTCGACGGCAATCCGTACAGCCCGTGCATCGCGAAGTGCTTCTCCACGGCCGCGACCGCAGCAGCCGCCACGGCGGATCCTCCGGGTCCGCCGCCCTCGTCTTTGGCCATTACCTTGCTCACTGTAACGGGTTAACGGAGAAACGGAATGAGAGACGCGTAATGGAGATACGGTCGGAAGAATTTACGCTTTTAAAAAATATATAGAGCATTGAAAAATGAAGACACACAAGAAAATCCTGACTCTTCGCCCAACTTGAAGTCGACATTGCCTTTAGCAGAAATTTTATTTGGCGCTTCGTATATTTTCATCAATTTCTTTACGGCTTCTTCAGTTTTAATGTAAAGGATCATAATAGTTAAGGCCAGTTAAGGGTGATATTAGAATTTTTCAAGTGGAAAGAAATAGCGATTTTTTCTTTGAAAAGAAATAACGAAGTTTGCTATCTTTGATCTTTGTAAAATAAATATTATTTTCAGAATCACGTTTGTGGGAATCTTTTCTCTCTCACTGATGGATTTTTAATACAATCCCGAAGTTTAGACACGTTTTTCAATATTCCGTATATGTCGCGGACGATGAAGTGACGCGCGGCGATGGCCACGCGAAGAGTGGCAGAGATTTGCTCTCAACGTTACAATGACGGCCTGCGCGGATTTTCTTCCCTTCCTCGCTTGTGCGAATCGCGCGCGTCGCGCGGCCCTTATCGGGCGGAATCGCGTTACGCATCGTTGATTATAAGCATGCCGGTACCCGTGGCAAAAACCAGATGGCAAGTGAAACAGGTTCTCCGAGGCGAGCAGCGGGCGTGGAAAAAAAAACCCTCGGCCGCGGACAATCGGGAAAACTAGCCTGCTCGAAGATGATTAAGTGTTCACCTGGTATGAAATCGCATACTCCGGAGGGTACCGACCGCGTTCCCTTTCTCCCTCGGAATGCATTTGCGGCGATCGCCAATTTGCAATTGTTCCGCGAGGGTCGCGAGACGAACTGCGAATCCTGGCAACGCTCGGATCGCGGTAACAGGCGTTACTTTAATCGCGGTAATTCGGATGAATACTTCACGAGCGCTTGGTCGTTTATAAATATGCATTTCGCAGAAACACAGCGTGGTGAGAGCGCGCGCGTATATCGCGCCGAGATAATTCACCGTTGTGAATGGCAACGATATCTCGGAATATCCGCGAAATGTCATTTCGACACGATACTCAACTTCACTGCTCGATATAGGGAAGACCGCGGGACTATATGGCTCCAGGGCTATGTTGTTCAAGGGCTATTCTTTAGTATTTATCTTGAGAGAAACAGTGAATGGAAAATCGCGAAATGGTTTTTTTTTTACAATCTAAAAGAATATTTCGCGATTTTTTATGCACTGTTCTTCTCAAGATAAATATTTAAAAAAATAACACACAAGCGACATACCCCTGGAGCCCCTAATCCTGGATTTATTCCACGGGGGCTAGCGATTAAAGCGAATGATCGCGAATGTTTCACTCACTCGGCGAAGACAGAGTGCTGAGATGCGGCGGTAGGCCGGCGTAAGGAAGCGTCGGCAGATAATTCCGCGGTATCGGCAGTCCTGGGGGGAAGAGCTTGGGCGCGGTCGCCGCCAACGGCTGCTCCTGCTGGCCGCTACTTCCGGCGCCGGTCGAGTGCGAGTCGCTGCCGGGCGACGAGGAGGACGCCGTGGCGCCCGAGGACGACGATTTCGGTTTCGTGAGGTTCAGCGGGGCGTCGAGATCCTGAAGGGGCGGGGCCGTCGGCGCTACCGCGGATGAGATCGGCGCCGGCGACGACGATTCCTTCTCCATCTGCGTGGTCATCTGCGCCAAATGCGCGGTCGCCCAGCTTGGACCTTCCCGATGGCTGCTGATCATCTGCGAACAAATAAAAAATCTCTCAACGTCAGGCTAACAAGTCGGAATTTCTTGATCGGAACGGCATTAATCCTAGCTTGTCACATTCCGGTCCAGTTGAACATTTTTCGGTTTTCTAGTTTTCACATATAATAACATAATTTTCTAGTTTCCTTATAATAAGTTTAGTTTAAACTCAAATCATTTTCTTCACCTGATATTATCATAAACATCTTATTCAGACTCTGTATTCCCAATTCCTACATTACAAGCTTAAAAATATTAATTAGAATAAAAATGACAACGCGACAAAGTCGAGCGGTCTCACGAACCGGAATTATGTGCGGCGAATTAAGGACTCGAAAATAAGTGTGGCTAGCTGGAGTTAATGTTAAAACTGTATCTATTTTTTTTTTTTTTTTTTTAATAAATGCTAGGATTTTTAAACATTCCTCTCAATTACAAAAAATTGGACGAGCAGGCATGCCGAAAAATAACTAATGTGGCGAAAATAACGCACGATATTGCAATATCGTGAAACACTGCGAGCGTTACGCGGGAGCTACAGCCGATATACGGCGATATCGATGATCACCAGAGCACGTACATTGGCGATGGAGTTGATGTGTTTGTTGCCGGTGGTGGCGGTTGACGTGGCCGCCGGCGGAGGCATGGGCGACTGCACGGGCAGCCCTCTGAGCTGCTCGAGAAACGGCAGAAACATCAACGACTGTGGCCCCGACATGCTCAGCTGGCTCTTTGTCATCTGAGCCTGCAACTCCTGGATGTTGTGCTGCATGATGTGCTCTTGCTGCCGCTTCAAGTGCTCCGTTTGCAGCCGCTGCATCTCGATTTGCTTCTGCGAGTCGACCGTCATGTGAGCGGGATACGACTGTAAAGGCACGGGGACCACTAATTAAAAGGCCGCCGTGCACGCCGGCTCTCATACAGAGAATTGTGCGGTCCCTCGCGCGCTATTTGCGCGAGGGTGGACCGTTCCACCTTGACGGCGGCTTATCGGCGCGGCGCGCCGCGTGGATGAAATACGCCGGACGTGTTGCCGGGACAATGTGAGCGTGGAGCAAATTGCGCGACGCGATTGCCACTTTGTGCCGCCAACGACTCGATGCGTCATAAATACTGTTTCGGATTCCCTCGTTATTATACGTTTCACCTATACATATATATTTTTGACTTCGCACTGAGAGAAATTTTTTTGCTGTATTAGCAAATCATTTGTCAGTAGTGAGAGCAAACACTTGGTTTGCTGCGAGAGCTAATTAATTTAGCAATAGTAGCAAACTTTTTGTTGGCAATAGCAAAAAGTTTGCTCTCGCAGCAAGTCAAATTTTGTTGTCTCTTTTTCGAATGCTTTAGACATTACGAAACAAATTATGCGAAAATTATTTCGACTTCTTAACAATCTGATACAATCCAGAAACGTTTTAAACGAGTACTTTGTTGCTTGAATATAACGCATAATTACGTGCATTAAACAGTTGCACCATATATGCAGAATATTTTTTTAATTTTTAATGATATTAATTATATGAGATTGGCTAACGAGATCATTATGTTATATTATTTATTATTATATTTATACTTATAGTAAACGCTACTTTTCATAATTCTCGTCAAATTAAATGCAAAAAACCGCTTTTGCATTACGTTTAAAGTTTCATTGATATCGCAATGCAAAAATTGCAAATCGTAAAAGGAATCGCGGTGCTTCGTGACGCTTAACGAATCAATTTGAACAGTTATCTCGAGTGGTCAATCTGTTGCTCCTTTCTACTTTATCCGGATAAAAATCTTTTACAAAACATGTCTCAATTATAATATCTGTTAAAAATATAATTTTTTTCGATTTTTAAAATCATGAGATACTTTTATGCTCGCATAAACTAAATATAAAGAGACAGACTTGTGAAAACTTTCGCGTTTCAAGTTATCAAAGGTGTTTTAATACGAAATGTACATTATCCATTTACCAGGTCGTAAATGTATACTGATATATACGTATAGTAATGTATGATATCACGTCAAAAAGATGATTACTTCATAACCGAGTAGTTAAAGACCTAATTGCGCGTCCGACTGGTAACATCACGCGATTACGCGGATCGCAGCCAAGTGCATCGCCAGCGAATTTTTGCGATTAACGTTGTATCGGTTGTATTAATAGCACACATCGGAGCACGCCGCCGCGGTAACGGCTCTTAGATGAGCGAGAGTATCCGTTCCACCCTCCGTAGGAACGCAACAATTTACGCGACGAATATCATTGTACTTTCCTACGGCCTGGCTACGATCCAGATATGAGTGGGGTTTATTTTAGACGATAAGGAAGACGTTTATTCATCCAGCCTGTGCACCAGCTGAGATGTCACGCGCGCGCGCGACTCTGGATGCACCTCCCTCCCCCCGGAATTTCACATTTTCGCGACGCTCCCGATGGCGGTTCTCTCCGGGGACTTTATCGCCGAGACGTATAATTGACGTAGGAAAACATTGGTTTATATTATAAATAGTTACGGCGGGAAAATAAAAACTGCAGGGCGACACAAAAATCCGCACAAAAACATGTAGCGTTGCGCAAACGACGATAAGACGTGACCTTCCGTGTCGATTGGACATTGCCGGCTTCTGCAGATTATTTAAAATGATAGATGTAAAAAGCGTAGATGTATGAGCAGCATATTCTAACATATTAACGCGCGAAATGATTTATATACAATGTGCGGAACGCAAGAAATCGATATGCCGGTTTTACTAGCCAAATTGCCATCGACACAAGTAATATCTACGTTCTTCAGCCATTAAAAATTATATACAAGTATTTAATTCTAACAAAAGAAAATACAATATTAATTTTTTCCCCTATACCTATATTATAACTAAAATAGCGATTTAAAAAAGAAACAAGATTAAAAAAAACACTACGTAACTTTTAGCAAAAATTAATTATTACATGTATCTATATTTCCCTGTATTTTTTGTTAATCGATAGAAATGGAGAGAAGTATTTTTCGATAGCACATAGGGCTTGGTGTATAACGAAGAATATTGCTTTAAGCCGCACACGGGATTAACAAGGCAGTCATTACGGGATTAAGAGTATCGTATGACTGTATTCTTCATATTCTCTGTACTCGTTGACGTTACGATCTTTTACGATGCGTCGTCGGTACGGCCGAGCCGCTCAAAGGCTGCCGAACTGTGCGTTTATATCCCTGCGAGCGTCCCAAATGAGCGCATGTGCGTTCATTGAGACCACATGTGTCGCGTTCGCTTCGGTGGCGCGAGGGATCGGCCACCGGGAGACAATGAGTCGCGCGACCGGGTAACGCCAATTCGGGTAACGTCTTCGGTTCGCGGCACCTATAATAGGCGACAAAGACGGAAGAGAAAGAGAGGAAGAGAGAGAGAGAGAGAAAGAGAAAGAGAGAGAGGGGGGGAGAGAAAGGGATGACTGGAACTTCATTATTCATTTGCACAGTTCAGTTATGCCGATGATACGTATCCGTGACAGCTAAACCGCCCACAGTGGCTAAATATAAACAGGCGGGGTGCCAGCAAGTTCCATTCACATTCACATCCACACACGACGCGGCGGTTTAGTAAGTGAGCATAAGAATATGAGGAGCCCCGTTCTGAATATGCATCCGCGCATTGACGCCAACTGCACCGCCTAAACTTAGCCACGCAATTACCGAAACATATTTACCCCCGTAATCGCTCTTCGGCCGATTATCTATCGTGGATCGCGCGGATACTGAATCCCCGAGTAAGCGCACAGAGGAAGACATCTAGATTGTATAAAATCGTGAATAAACAATTTTTGATCAATTTATTAAATAAACTAAATCTATAATTTTAATCGATATAAACTACAATAATTTAAATATAATTTTGTTCTTATGTCGATGCAACACAGTTCCACGTAAAGCGAGTTTTGTCGATTCTTGTGCATAACTAATCAACGTGCCTTTACGTTCATGCAGATATTATTCTCAGATAACTCTTTAAGGACGCGGGTGATGATAAATTCACAATAGCGTATTAATTCCAACTCCGATTAAATTTTGTTCGCATAAATAGTTCATTTTTTCTCTTCTTTTTGCTTCGATAAGGCTTGTTTAAAATACCTGTCTCTAAAGGGTTAATGCGGTTAAATATTCATCAACAATGCGCGTTTTGCGCAGCATCATGTCGACGTTCGACGAGCGATTTTCGTATAGGCGCGATACGCGCGCGGGGCTAAAGGCCACGGAAATTTGCTTGTCCAGATTTAGAATCGGAGCCACTGGAGTGCGCGAGTGCGAGGGGACATGCCGGTTGACGCGGATCCACCGGAAGTGGTTCCATACTTCACGTGCGTTATAAAGACTGTCACTGCGGGCACTGTCTAAAATTATGTCGCGCTGCGCGCTGCAAGGAGCGCGCGACTCCGCGCCGCGACGTAGATCGAATTAAGGTCTTTCTTCCATCTCCGGATATCGACCATCCGGCGATTTTATCGCGTGCATCTTCGCGTCCGAGGTGTACAAGCGTTATGAATAATCGATTGCGGGGATAAGCCGGTCCTGATGCCGGTCCTTCTCGTGGCTGATACGCGCCGGGCGGGGAGGACAACGAGGAGCCGGGGAACAAAAAAGTGCCGCTACTGCACTCCTTAATGGAATTTTAAAAGAGAGACACGCGGAATCTTCAACGACAAACAGGGAGACGGCCGGTGGATACATAAATCATGGAGCGCTTTGAACGGGATTCGCGCTCGCCCCGTACGGGACTACCGTCGCAACGACAGGAGAAAAAGAGGGACAGAGAGAGATGAGAGAAAGGAGGGGGGGGAGAGAAGAGGAGAGAGGAGAGAGACCAGTGAATTGCGAGAATCTAGGGCAACCGGAAGCGGTATTTTCGTGGCGCCGCTTTTCGAGGAGATGATCGCGGGTACATCGTCGCAAAGCGGTCGTCTCTTCGAGAGTCGTCCGTCCTCTCTTTCATTGCGAACCATGCCAACGCGGTGGCGATCATGATGATACATAACGTTAGAGATCGATGGCACTGATCGTGTAGATAAAACCGAAGAAAGATCGTTATTGAATTCAACATATATACGAGGTGTCCCGCAAATCTCCGGTTTAATTTTAGTGATAGATTTCCCGGTTTATTTGAAGTGCATAATCTTTCTTGAAATACTCGTCCACAGTTCGCGACAATAGCTACGCGAATTATTTTAAAATTATGTATCGTTAAATTACATATACAAAGTATATCTTACAAAGAGAAAGTTGCTACCATCATTTCTTGAAATATCAACACTTCTTCGTAGGACACTCTGTATGATAACCCACGCGGATAATCCATCGTCTTTCCTTATATGCAATATACTAATCTCATAAACCTTGTTGATGATATTTCTATCCTTGTAGTTGAATCCCGCATTATGCGACGTGTATCGCGATAAGTTTTCCCTCTGTGGATATTTGTAATGTAAATAAACAAGGACAATATACACATGAACTATCATTATACACCGTAAATCAAAGGTAGACGAGTATTAAAAAGCAGCCAGCGCTATTTATTATCTAACTAACTAGACTTTGTCTCAAATGATAAATTACACTACATTCCGTACTTATACAATTAGTTTACATATAAAATATTTTAAATATGAATTCTGCAACCATGCATGTTGTATAGTCTTACTCGGAATAACTCTCTGCCTTAAGTTACCGTTATTAATTTGCAAAAGATTATTACAACTCAATTACTAAAATCAAATTAAATTCAATTATTCATTATCGGGAAAAATCGCAATTCTAATTTTTGCATGGTACGTCTTTCTAGCATTTTCCTTACTATCCGCACTGTAGCAGTCAAACGTTCAAAATAAGGAAAACAAATCAATGTATCTGCAATGTATATGCCGCGGTGGTTGCGCGCGCGATTTATGTGATTCTCCTATTCGCGACTGCAGAAGACGAAGGCAGACATGTCGTACAATCGTCAAAAGATACGAGTTTGCCATCGACCTCACGGAATCTATAATCATAGATCAGGGCGGGTCCGATGGACACGTGTACAGATACAGACGCGCGTGGCACGGTATTTTCGGATATCTTTATTGGCCGATGTTTATTATCTATTCGACGCCTCTAATCCTTTTGATATTCGACGGATAAACAAATCGGCCTGATCATCGGGGGCCGCGAACCGGTCCGTTTTCTCGCGAAAACGCTAATATTAATAATTCCCTTTGCCGCATATGCCGGTCGATATCGCTCGCCGATATTATAACCAAATGAACGGGCTGCGCTTATCCGGCAGCGTTTATGCGCGGCGCGTCTCGATCGCGCGGTCCTACATCACAAAGACGACTTTGTTCGCTTTTCAATTCGCGTCATCGGTTCCGCGAGCAATTGTGATAATGCCTGCCTGAGTCAACTATGTAAGAATTCTGCCGAGCGCGAATCCCGTTGACACACACGCGGCCATTGATTTCTGATCAATAGTTAAATCGTTGCTCTGCAATAATTCTCCTTCCGAGAAAGAGATTAAGATAGTTGCACAAGTGAACGATGATCAATTAAGGAAATATTGTCAGATAGATTATATATATAGTCTTCTTGATAAATGATAATATCATCTTACACATATACACATTTGCATATATTGACCTCCTTTCAGCGACGAATGTGAACGTAAAGATTATTAATTGTACGCGATCGCTAAGCGGATAAAACGCGTTAGGGCGCTCTCACACATTTTGACAAGTTCATTAAGCAAGCGACACGAATGCGGGATCAATACAAACGGTGTCGGAAATGCAATATTTTATAAGCGCGCGCGGCGTTTTGCTGCTCTAAACTGTATCGCGTCTTCGTTCGGTGTTCAACGACAGAGATTCTGTGACCATCTTTCACAATTCGCTTCTGCGTTCTATATAAATTGATACAAATACCGGCAAGCGACAGCAATCCGGCGTTCGAAATCTGCGGAGCGCCCGCCATGCGTGATGCGTGGACGGTCGAAAATTCTGCGCGCATTGCACACGACCGCCCGCCGCGCCGCCATAAACGGGGCGAGTTTCTCGCGTTTAAGTAACACTTATTGCCCGAACCCATTTGAATATCCCGTTACCGGAACGTCGGGTGGCCCGCCAGGAAAAAGAATTAAACTTTGTTAGCTTTTTAAACGTAAACACGCGATTTTCGCAGCTCGCTGCGCAAACGATATATCCTTGCCGCTGCGCGAGCGCATATTAAATATTGAGCCG
Source organism: Temnothorax americanus (assembly GCF_048541705.1). Lineage (NCBI taxonomy): Eukaryota > Metazoa > Arthropoda > Insecta > Hymenoptera > Formicidae > Temnothorax > Temnothorax americanus. The sequence goes on from NW_027509559.1 coordinate 725,061, forward strand.
TTTCCGCATTTGTAGAACTCGAAATATCTTGGACTTTTCGTTACGTAAGCACTTTATTTTTGCATATCTTCGTTTTTTTTTTTTACTAAGGATAGAAGGTTATCTTCGTTTTTTTCTAAGGAGATATCTTTATCTCTGTGCTCAATGATAAATATCTCGACCTTTCTGCAATTTACTAATTATCACATCGTTGAAATATTCCCCGACTTTCATCGAAATCACATGCTTTTACTGCAAATTTATTTCGCATTAAGCGAGAGAATAATCTCTTCGTACTTAAGGGGGATGGGAAAGACAGTTTGCTGTGTGCTTTTTAGCCCAGTATACGCGCGCATTTGCGAGTGCCCTCATCTTATATAATGTCGATACGCGAATGAGAATCAACAGCATTAAACCCTGATATTACGACGTGTATGACACTAACGCGGCGTATATAGACAGCGGCGTTTCTCTTAGCGGCTCAGGGCCCATCGCGGATCGAAATAAGCTGCGATGATGAGCCGGGCTGTCAGTAGGATTATTGTCCTCGGCTTCTTACGCCCGCCGTGGAGTTCTTTCCGTGAAGATCGTATGTGGTAAGGCAAGACGGTGTGCGACTGTCCCCGGAGACTAGGGGAACGTCGGGACGCGTCCAAAGCAACCCCCGTCAACTTTGAGGCAAGCGAGAGGGCAATCGCGTCGCTGTCTCCCCCGGTTCGTTCTGACTTTTCTGCCGGCGTGTCTTCTTTTCTCGCGTCGCTTCCCTCGACACGATTCGTCTCTTTCAGCAATAGAGGAGGTAGAGAAAGAGATATATACGTCGGTCTTATGTTCTTCCCCTTTCGTTCCACGGGAACCGTTCTATCCGTCGTCTGACGCTCTCCTCTTTGTCTCTATCGTCGGCTTTCCCATCAACGGTCACCCGCGTTTCGAGAGAGGAGATCCCTCAGCGACCCTTCTATCTGTAGTGCGTGGCACAGTCGACAACTGCACGGCATACACTGTCGCCGTAGCACTTCGACACCTCGATCGGTTTATATCGCAACGGCATGCAGTGTCAATTAACGAACGCGCCTCCCCCTGAAGAGTTTGCGAGATGAAAGAATATCGTTTCCGACGGGTTAAGTATAGCGCATTATTTTCCTCGCAAGTCTTTAAGGTAGGCGTCTCACTACGTGCTAGTCATGTGACTGTTTGTAGGTTTTCACGTTCAGAAATATATTTCAGGCAATTTTTGCTAAGGGAAAAATAATTTTATGAATTATGGTGTAAAATTTCATACGTGCCAAAGTATGTTACTTTTTCCAAATTATGTGATTTTTTTCATTTGACTCCGTTTTGATCAGCTGATCATGCGAGTCGTCGAGAAAGGTTACAAGTGAGGTTACATCTCCTTTTCGATTGAATTTTGACAATTACTGAGAAAGGGTTTCAAAACGCATGACAGGGGTGTCAATTACTATCCAATTCGGCTAAGAAAGACGAGCCTCATAACCTGCAACTACAGTGATTAGCCAGCGGCTTGCCAAGTCTTCCCAACCTTACCTCGACCAAAGAATGTCTGCTCGATTACCGCATTTTCACTAAAATAAACTAAAAAATTAGCAGCGAAATCTCCGGTAAACTTATGGTTGCATCGGATTCTTCGAAATCTAATGTACAAAAGCAATGTTTTTTCTCACTTCATCTAATCGAAAAATGCGAAAAATATGTGATTGAAACCGTGATAGAGCCTTCTTTTTCTGGCCGTCTGTATGAAGTAATGCAAAATTTGTGATTTTCGAGATCGATTTTCTAGAGTAAATAGTCGGTAAGGAGCCACAGAAAAAATCGACTGCAAAGCTGATCATATAATTTGATATAAAATCCAAAATCAAAAACTTTATCTAATACATGCCCTGACGAGACGACTACCTTAATACCACGCAGCCAAGCGAGCCGCGGTCGCCGCGGTGTAGCTAAAATCATCATGCTTGTGGTAACGCAAAAAAAAACCGAAACATGATCCAGAGTATGTATGTATGATGTATAGTTTTATCATCATAATATTGCCATTTTTTTTATAAAGTTAAATAATAACGGTAATTTTATTTTATATAATAGCTTATATGTATATTTTTTAAATATTATATTATATATATTTATTATATTAAAAAATATATATACACACATAAGAGCTATATATTATATATATATATATATATATATATATATATATATATATATGTAGGTCCGGAAGTATGTTCCGGGACTTTTATTTTTGATATCGGTATATTCCGGGACATTTGGCAGTTTCCAGGACTGTCCTGGAAAAAATTGATGTCCTACGGCAATTTTCGGGACAGTTTTTTGAATCTGATTACATATATATGCGTTATATTCCAGGACTGTACATTTCAAAAAACGTAAACAGTCCCGGAACATACCTCTGGACCTACATATATATATATATATATATATATATTTTATGTGTTCCTATAAAATATTTTTTACAAGCAATATAATAGAGTCAGAAAAGTCTTGCATCCTATTTTATAAGATATACGTATGTAATAGAGCAAACGTTTAAAAAAATATTTTTATTTTTGCTAAATCACTTTAATTATCTCGCTAAGAATTAGAACACAAGATATCTTGAATCTTCTTCTATACATCAGACAGAAAGTAATTAATTCCTATATAACGGAGTTAAACTTTGTTCAACGTTTCGCATGATCACGACCTCACATTTCCGCTTGATGAACCTGATGAGAGGTACCGAAATAAGACAAAGTGAAGCGCGATGAAGAGAAAAGAGACCAAGAAGCCGATGATGGAAGGAGATTGATGATTACAACAATACGCGAATACTTCTGTGCACCTTACCCACAGCCCGGTCGTGCTTTCCGTCGTCGCGGGACGAATACAATAAGCAACTCCCTTCGCATTCGTCCGACTTTAATTAATTTTATATATTCATATATAGCGTGGCGCGCACACGGAAAGATCTTGTTTCTTTCTTTCGTTCTCAGTCTTGCACGCGCTCATCGCGTATCTTTCCACTTTCTTCTTTCGCGCTCGACACTCGCTTTGCAGGGAGACCCGGCCACTCGAGAAACGAGAATAATATGCGTGATGCACGTGCCACGGCGCACCCCTCCTGTCGTTGCGCTCCTCTCTCGATCAAGCGGCGCAACCGCGATTCTAATTCGTTGTACCGCCGACGCGCATTGTGCGCGTGCAAGTGGATTGTGCAAGATTTCCGCTGTCAAAGAGGAGACGTTCGACAAAGCGCTCAAAGAAAAAGAAAAGGAAAGATTACTAGTACTCGCTGGTGAATGATTCTTAATCTTAGGCTTCATGGGAAAATATCAATGTGAAATTTATACAAGTTATCTTCGAAATATCAAAAATGCGGATTATAGGTGAAACAGTCAATCGATATCTCTACCGGGAAATAGATCTTGTGTGTGTGTGTGTGTGTGTGTGTGTGTGTGTGTGTGTGTGTGTGTGTGTGTGTGTGTGTGTGTGTGTGTGTGTGTGTGTGTATGTATGTATGTATGTGTGTGTGTGTGTGTGTGTGTGTGTGTGTGTGTGTGTATGTGTGTATGTGTGTGTGTGTGTGTGTGTGTGTGTGTGTGTGTGTGTGTGTGTGTGTGTGTGTGTGTGTGTGTGTGTGTGTGTGTGTGTGTGTGTGTGTGTGTGTGTGTGTGCATTATATATATATATATATATATAATGCACACACACACACATATATATATATATATATAAAAGATATATAAAACATTCATGTAAATTAAATTTTTGTGAACGCTATATACAGTAATAATCTACAGCGCTCTCTCTTATATACACCATTTATTATATTCACTATATTAGAATTTGCAAATAAAGGCTTAAGAATTATTCTTGGATTCCAAGAAGATATGCGCATAAAATTATTATATAATACGCACAGTGGAAGCCATCTATTCAATGGCGATCATTAAAATCGTGGGGACATACTTGGGCTTGGTTTATTCTGCTCTAACTAGAATTCTTCGTAATCCTTTACAACAAAAGAATTGTATGTCACATTATTGAATATTTTTGAATACGATTTTAGTGGAATGATTTTATCCAGCGCACGTGCACCGATGCACAATATACGCTATTGGTTGCAAATTGCGTCTAACCGCAGAGAAATTACCATATTGCGTAATACAGACTTTTATCGCAAGATAATCCGGATACATTTGTGACATACGGATGGTATAGAGATGGTATAGATTTCAGAATCGTTATAAAAAGCCAGATTAAATAATTCATTAACCATCGCAGATTATTTCGCGCGTTTAGTTAACTTAAATTAAGGTAAATGAATAATTTAATCGTTTCAGTTACGCGTATTTTTTTAATACAACGTAATGTGGCGTAACATGTGTGTATTTTAGGATCATAATAAAATAGAATGTGAGATAACCCAAATCCATATCGAAGTTGCAGAGGCTCGCGTGCTCCGAAAAGACCCGTTCACGCACCGTGTAAGTAACCGTATGTATACCGTAAGCTGATATCGGCATCTTCGCGCCGCAGTGCACATTCCACAGAATGTATGCGATATTTATCCCGGCGCGGACACTCGTGTCCCGCGCTCCTGTGCGTGCACGCGCCGCCGAAACGTGAGAACCGAAATAAAGATTCGCGCGACACGCGCGACGCACCAGAAATACGCGCGGATCGAAGCCTACCGCCGACCCTACTTCACAGAAGTACGGATTGATAGTTTTACGGATTAATCCATGACTAGCAAGCTATATACTTAATATCGTTATTGCTGTGAAGCACAAAATCGTGACAAACGCATAATTTGACTCGCGCAAGCTGAATATTTCCTTTTGACAATCCGTTTCGCCTGTATCAATTAATTTTAATTTAAGGTTAACTGATACTTGATATCATTTTAGAAAACCGGACGGATATAATAAGAAATAAATTAACTACAATTAAGTTAACTGACGTTTGTGAAAAATCAACTATAAATAATTTTAATTAAAATATATTCTACGCGTTGTATAATATTTTCTATAAAAAATGTAGAACATTTAATTCATATATAGTCAATAATTTTCTCACACATCATGCATTTCATTTGTTTAAATTGTTAAAAAATAATTAATAAAAAAATTCTACAATTTATTAAAATTACAAGCAGTCACTAAATAGCATAACTAAATTTCAGGGGAATATCGCGTTTATCAATATAATATTCGATATAATTATCAGATATTAGTTCCAACGTGAAAATGACTGAATCATTGACAACATCATCTGGAGCATCGGATGTTCCAGAATTCGCTCTTGCGGCAGTTACATTGCATACTTACGCAATCTCGGCCTGCCTGAGATACACGACTGCTCAATATCGCGTCGACACAATGAAATTGTGCCGTACGGCGAGGCGCGATTCGAGCAAATTTGCGCACTCGACTCGAGCGCAATTCAACGTGGACCCCTCTCGCGAGGTCTAACCAGAATATTCGGGGAGGTGGGCAAAGAAAATGGAAGGAAATCGCGGTGATGGCACACAGGAATGTAGCAGCTGCGGGGCTCATTCACAACCGCGCGCGCGGTTCTTACTACCGCAGCTCTCGCGGCTGCTCTCCTCTCTCTTTCTCTTTCTTCCTCTCTCTCACGGGGTCGCCGCCCAAGTTACAAGTATAACTGCACTCAATGCCCGCCGGGTACCTACTTCCACTTCATTCTGTAGTCCTCACGATAGCTGCGAGATATATCTAGATTCAAATATCGCGGCCGAAATGTCTACCTATTGTCGCGCTCAATTACTCCGTTTCCAAAGTATCTCGGCAAATTTGCAGAAGTGCCTGCATATTCAATCTGCAGTTGTTACTTACTTCCGAGAGGTCTACAAATATTAAGATATTCGAGCTATTAATGTGCATAATGACACATAATTAAATAATCTCTCCTACATGTTTGTATATAACGTTAAAGTCCTTTTAAAAGAGATTAATTTATTTGCTTTGATAGCATTTTAAGTTATTGAGATATAGAAAACTGGTCTTAGATTAAATACCTATATAGTTTAATTTAGAAAATTAGTTTTAAATTCTAAATAGAGACAAATTGCAAAGCTTAATAAATATAATTAACATAAAAATTAAAAACATATTTCTATTTTTAAGAAAAAAATATTAAATGTAATCTTTGAAACTAATCTTTGTAAATTTTTCCCTGACTATAAGAAGCTTGATTCTCCCTATAATAAATCCGAGCAATTCTTCAATAAAGCGACATTATGTTATGTGAAAATCATATTTCTTCCATTCACCACGGCGCACCATGAGGTCGCCAAAAATTCTCCGGCGTTTCAGACGCAATCGTGATCGTTCGCAGTACGACCGTTCACAAGTCGAACTGGTTAACCAGACACTGCCACTTACCACCGGCGACAATCCCCGCGCGTTACATCAGCAGCATCGTCGGCGGAATAACCCTCTCGAGGAGCCGCGTCTGTTCGAGGCCGGGTCATAATGCAATCAGAATATCGCCCGTGGAAGAAGGAGAAGAAGATTAGAAGGCACCACTCACAGCACGGTATTCACTTTGAACTATTCTGGGCTCCGTGGTCGAAACGCGCATATTATATCCGCTGCCACCGCGCGCCATGGCCACGGCCGCGGCCTCGCGAGAGCTTAAAGACGCGTCTGCTCGCTTCGAAGGGAACCGATATCCCCGATAAGTGGACGCCCGCTGATAATGCCAAAAGCAAGCAAACCGAAATAAAGCATTTTTCCCGGAAAAGACGGACGAGAAGACGGAGAAGACTCGCGCGAGGAGATTCGCGTCGCTCGACAATCAGGCGCGAACAATACGCGCGAGTTATACGAAGCCACAATGAAAAGTCGTGAGACAATCAGTCGCGACGGTGACGGATCGCGAAACGAGAAAAAAAGCTATCGAAGACAGAGGAAGACGAGTCGATGGATGTGTCCGAGAGAATACAATGGGCCACTGTTGCTGCGCGCTCGGTACCCTCGAACAATGCCGGCTCCCGGATTCAGTTAACAATCCGTGTCGCTAACGTGGGGGCCGTCGTTCGATAAGAGAATGACGGAGGCCGCGGAGGCGCGACGATTCGCTCGAACATATCCGCGAATGTTCACGGTGCGTCATCTTTTTAGGATTTCTCTCGGTTTCTGAAGAGAACCGGCAAAGATAATTGTTTCGCACATTCCTCGACCTGCACTCTTTTAACAATAGTATCGTCAAGCGAAGGAAGGTTTCTATGCAAAAAATTCTTGTGCCTTATACTACGAAATTATGATGCAAAAATATAATTATTACTCCATCAGACAATTTTCTTATTTTACGCTTAAAATCCTCCAACGACTCATTATACAACGACAATTCCCTCGCAAACGAGAATATTATTATTATGCAGTGATTAAGTTGAGCTTATACCGCGCTCGTTAACCACGAAGCGTCCACGAAATCTCGCCTTTCGATTGACGCTTCGTTTCACGCCCTGAATTTAATGAAAACGCGGTGTGGTTACCGATACTGCTGTCACGCACGCGGACAATGGGGGCGCATTAATGAGAAAAATAATTGCGAGAGGTCTTTCTCTCGTCGCGGAAAATCAGAGGTTGAGGGAGAGCTGGCGCAGCAGCTCCGGCCAAGGAGACGAGCGTAAGAGGGTTCTCGCATAATGTCGTAGTCAAGTGGTCCAGACAACGTCGGCGGATGCATTAACGCTCGCTGTTCCTCGTCCTTTCGCACAAGGCATGGCTTTAAAGCATCCACCCGACGACATAATTATTTCGTAATTAATATAATAGCCGTCAGTGGTTCCGATTAGAAGTCTCAAGGTGCGATTTCATGGGCGTCAGTTGACGCGCGTCAAGACAATTTTGTGACGTCATGTTGTTTCTGCGTCGACGCTGAGAAGTTCAGATTTCTCAACTTCTAGCGTCAACTGGCATCTCTACGCGAGTTCCAAAAATTGACGCATGAAAACCTTATTCATTGCGCGTCAGAATATCGGCGTCATTATACTAATCTAACTTACCCGAACTTGATTTCGAGCGTCAACTGACGCCCATGAAAAAGCACCTTCAGCCGCGGATATCAAAGGGATATAAGCCATAAGCAAATTCCCACGGAAACATGTAATACGCAAGAATGGCTTTTAATGTGTTTAATATAATAAAATCATAATTTAAATAATTGCTTCGCTACGTTTAATCGTCCCGTTAAAAGTACCATAGACGAAAGAACAAGGAATAAAAAGTGCAATGCATTAGAATCGATTAAGACTGTATGCAATTGGGGTATATCCGTTAAACATTAATTGGTCAATTATCTCGAATTCGATCTATTTTATCAGAAAAAAATGAAAAAGAATGGAAAAGTCTGATGAAAAAGAATTAACATTATCGTAGATATATACATGATTGATGTTGCGTGGTGCCAATATCGCGTGTTCGAAATATCGATACTCTCCGATCCTAAAAAAAAAAACGAGCGCTTTTATCAAAATTTTAAAAGACAAAGCTTATTATTTTCCAAACATAAAATTGTAATTGTATTGTATGCGTTATCGGCAATATCAAATAACGAAGTGCTCGAAGAGAGAGATATCTAGTTCAAGATAGCACACCTTCTATTTCTGGTTTTCCTCGACTTGAAATAGTTACCTGCATATACGCATATTTATATTCAACGGTGTGCATATTAATTGTACATTAATTAGAACTTCATTTAATACGCGACCATAATGTGTCGTGGTGTTAATGCGGGTATAAAGCAAGACGTGGCTACTGACCATGACGGTAATAAACATTAAAGCTGCCCGATGTGTTAACATATTCGTATTAATAAGATGCTGACACGCCTGACATTTATATCGATAATAATACCAATCCACATGTAGACTATACATTATATGTGTGTGTGAGAGAGAGAAGAGAGAGAGAGAGAGAGAAAGAGAGAAAAAGAGAGAGAGAGGAAAAGAAAACGAGAGAGAAACTGCATGCAGGAACGTATTGGAAAATAAAATAAATTATGCCTTGTTTTACAGTCATTCAATCGGACGTTGAATAACAGGTCGGGTCTTGTTGCAGTTACGGTTAAAAAATACGAAAACAGGCACGCGCGTAATCGTATATCGTCGATTTTTGGAGTGCAGTATTACTTCCGATATGCCGAGCGTTCGAATGCACGTATAGGAGCTGATTGAACGCGTTTTACACCGATGATCCCCGATCAGCTTTCGATACCTAGAACGCAGCAACCGGGTTACAAATACCGTGCCTTTTTTTTTTTTTTTTTTTTTTTCAAGCTGTAATTCAATTTTACCGGATACCGAACATGCGCGCTTTGGCGCCAATAAACTCGATTCAAACCTTCAATTATTGTAGCACTGGCATTTTCAATTTTTACGCCGGCTGCGTATTTCTGGACTCAACGTGGACGCCGTACCATTTACTAATACGCATCCTCTCCCATCAGTTACGTGTAAATCCTTTAACATAGTATTTTTTCGAGATTGAGATACTCGCTATCTATTGATATAACATAAATTTTTTCATTTTTAATTAGAAAAAAACGTTAGTTTACGACCAGGACTAGAGGCCGGTTTTCCCAACCTGTTGGTAAACTAACTATATAATTATAGTTAAATCATATATATGTCTTGGTTTTTGTTTTAAATTAGACAAAGATAAATATATGATTTAACTTACTATTAGTTAGATCTTGGTAGCCTAGTATACCTAATGTTATTCGTATATATGTAAATATTAAAATGCAATTTAAAACTAGTACTTAGCAGTCATATCGAAACAAAAGAAATAAGGAAAGGGTAAAATCAAATTGCTACGAAAAATCAAATAACAGGACTAATTGAAAGAAAGAGACATGACTTGAGCGAGTGGCATCAATCGGTAAATTTAATGGGATTAGTTTCAATTATATGCATTTGTACGACATGACGAGGAGGTAGTTTTCGAAAGAGGTATTGGATGTACAAATCCGAGAGGATAAGTGGAACGGATAAGATTAGGCAAAGGAAAAGTAGTAGAATGTGAAGAGCAAGAGAAAGAAAGGAAATAAAATAAGGAAAGAGATGAAAAGAGTCAGCGAGGTAATAGTAGCACGGAAGAACGGGAGTGGTAGAGGAAAGAAGGAACGAAAGAGCGGATAAAAAAGAATCATTAATATGTTAATGATTAATACATGTAATGCACTTAATATATAACAGCGATATTTCATCTCTATGCAAGCAAGACTGATTTTAGAAAAGTTTTATTGAGGTACAGCAAGAATTCTGAACTTTAAAATTCCTATCCGCGCGACTAATAAGAGACAATTTATAACAAGCTGTAAAACTTTTATAGGTACAGCTCGGGGGTACAGTTTAAAAAATATAATATATAATATATAATATAATATATAGATAATGTATATAATAGATACAGTATAATTTTGTAATTATATAGAGATTAATATTTTTCTCGTTAGAATTTCTCTCATTGTCAGTATAATCTCTCAAGAGATTTTGCAATGAAACTTTAAATAAAATATTAAATCATTTCAATCGCCATGGCGCCAAGAAAATGAAAATTAGTCAACTTAAATTTTACCCAACATTAAATATTCGTTAACGCGCATGCGGAGAAGGAGAAAGACATGATATTAATTTTTTACTCACGCTATCCTATATCACGTCACATAATGAACTTAAATCTACTCGCACTCTCATCACTGAGGCTATCGCATTAATTCACTAAACTTTATTGCAAAACTAAAAAATAGAAAATCAAATATCTCGCAAACGTATAAATTTGTCTCTTCTTTTTATTTTACACGCACGCACTTCGCTCGCTTATCGCGCGCTCGTTGCTCGTCGCCCCGCTCTGTCAAATCGGCCTCGCCTGCTCGTACCGCCACTAAGCCATCCTTCAAGACCTTTACCGGCCTCCTCGACGTCTCCCGTATACGAATGAGTGGGTGTTGCAGCAATTTGTGCTTCTTACGACCGTGGTGAAGATCGCAGCCGTCAACCTTACTCCCGGTCAGCTGTCGTTCGCGGATTTCCGCGGATCGGCAGCTCGTGACCTGCAGATCTGATGGAGTCGGCTGCCGCGATTTGACTTGATTCGTCGCTCGCCGCTGTGCTCGCCGTTCGGCGCGCTCCAACTCGTAAATGATCCTCGTCTTACGACGCGCGATACGCGCTGCTTTGCGTTCGCGCGTTTTCTCGATCGCGGACCACACTCGTCGCTCGCGATGATACCTCACGCTGATTCGGCTCTCATTGGCTCCATCCTCACTTTCGTCGCCGTTGTCATCTCGACTGTTGTTATCGCTGTCGAAATCTTCTTCTTGGTGTCTCGGCTACCGTCGCCAATCTCCTTGTTATTACCGCTCGCGGGCCCCTCGTTACTCGGCCCCGACTCCGGCACGAGTTGTCGCCACTGCGTATCCTCGCGTTCTACATCCGTGTGCGTTTCCACCATTTCCAACGGATCACGCTCCGGTGACTCTTCCAGACCATATTGGTTAAGCCGCTCGGGTCGAAACTTCGTTCGAGCGTATATCGCTGGATCTCTTGGCGTAAAGAAGTTGACGTAAGGTAGGTCAACTTGAATGCCTACGCTGTTGGTCGATTGTTGCGAAAGCTTATCTTCCGGTTGGCTTACGTCATCCGGCGGTACAATTATTTCACCGCCGTGATTACCCTTGGCACTTTCCTCCACCGTGTCATCATCATCATCATCATCATCGTCATTGGACACACGCGCGCTCATTCTCACGTCGTCGCCGTTGACGTTGATCACTATTTGAAACGGCCTGTCGCCCGTTTCCCGCGGATATCGCACTGACAGCGTAACGAGTGCGTTTGCCACTTCGGTATGGTCCCGTGGATCCATTACCTCTACTTCCTCACATCGTGCAAGGTATCTACCTCGTGCCGCTTCCAGTTCCAACATGGCTCTGACGAGTCGTTGGTTCGCCAATGCTTCCTCTCGCGCCACGCGATTGTCCATCCTATTGTCTGCTTCGGGTAACCGGCGTGCTGCGTAAGCTTCGGCTAGCTTGACCATTTGTTCACTGCGTTGCTCGTGTCGCAATGCCATCTCATGTCCGTCAATTTTACGCGTTACCGCCTCGCGCCGCACATTTCTATCACCCGCGAAATGTTCCATTTTGCTCACAAATTCACGTTCGCTCCGTTTTCGCGTTAGTTCTTTACGCGCGTGTTTACCGCTCGGCGTAGTTTCGTGAACTGAAAACTGAATCGCACTGTCGGTCGTTCGCCGCGTACTTTGCGCTCGCGCGCTCGCCGTTGTTGCGTGTTTACCTCGCGCGAAACGTCCTATTGTGCACACTCGGTGTCCGGTGAATTTCGTACTCCGAAATGTAACTTTGATGTCACTTTGATTCGCGTTCACTTTTGACGAATCTGCCGCGAGTATCGCGCCGTAATTGCTTTGCGCGAATTCGCGCCGATCGTCGCCGTACTCCGGAATTTTCGTTGTCGCTCCGTTTCGCGCCTCGTTTCTTTTCGCGCGCTCCACTCGCGTCATCGGCACTCCCCGTCATTCGCGGTTGCTCGCCACGGTCTCTGCCGCGTTTCTTTGACGATTATCCTTTTGTCACCTTTCTTTCTGTCACCTTTTTTCATTATATTTTCTGTTTTTAGTTTATTTAAAGAATTTTGATTTATTTGATATAATTTTGATTATTAATTTCATTTACTTTCTTTATGTTACTTCAGCATACAAAAGCGGACAGAAAGGAGTTTTTGTTGTAATACAAATTGCAAGTTCAAAAATTTTGGAGAACGACGACGGCATCAGGTAACGTGAACGCGTAAAGTGTTACGCGTCGTTGCCCTACGATCAAACGGCAAACATTGTCGGCCTACCACTCGAACGCGGTAATTCTTTGATCGCTCGAAAAGATACATCGACCAGGCCTCCGCGGTAACACGACCTCTCGCCCGACGACGACGACGAGCCCGGGGGGATGAACTGAACGGAAAGAGGATAGACGTTCGCACGCGGGTGCGCGCATAAGTCGACGTCTCTCGAAAAGCGGATGGAGAGGCGGAAGGGCGAAAACGCGACCGCGCTCGTTTAGCCTGTTTAACGGCAGACCGAGCCGCGCTCTGCAAAAATCACTGCGACGACACGACGTGGTGATAATGCGCACTTTGCGGAAGCTTCGTTAGCGCGAAGGCCAGGGTGCAAACTGCAGAGAGAGGTTAGGAGGTATGATGTAAGCGAGGTGTAAACGTCGCAATGAGGATGATGACGGACGACTAAACATGTAAAGCGAATAAAGAGCAAACAAAAGTTTATAAACCTTATTATGCGGAAATGTAACAGAGTGTAATAAATAAAATCAAAAACCTTATTATATGGAGATGTAATAAGACATAATAAATAAAAATAAACTTTTTGTGTAATTTATTTTTAATTTTTTCTTAGAGAAATAATTATATGTTATATTATTCTAAGCGCGATGCTATTTTGGTTATGTAATGTACTAACGCCTTATGTCGTCATATTAGAATCAATTTTATAGTCTGTGACATTTTCAACGCAGTAATTATTTCTTTTTGTATAATTGCTTCTGAATACAGAGTGCCGCAATGTTACACTTTTAGCGCATAATTCGAACGAATCTTATTTCATTTTATTATCATATATGTAAGGAGGTATCTATATAATAAAAAGTTAATCAGCGAGCTCTAATCTGTTTGTTAAACCCCGATTCAAGCTACAACCGCTAATTACGCATTGCGAAGTGGTTTGCGCACTGTAATTATCGTATAAACGGCAAGTAATAGTTTTGTCGTTAAGTTTCTCGTTTTTACATGCACGTACACACACGCGATTCCCGATCGCAATGGCCGCGATACCCACCGTGCGATTCCCTTTGTAGCCGCTCGCGCGCAAAAAAAAAAAAACAGACGAAGTAGGGAGGTTGTATGTATGTAACGCGGCAACAGAAACACACGTTACGCAAATATGCAGAACGAAGGGCATACTTTTGTTCGCCGGTACGGAACGCCCAGTCGTACGGTCCACGTCGATTCCACGGGCTTTCGGTGCACGTTCCATGAATCTCTCTTACTCTCTCCCTCTTTTTCCCTCACTGTATACGCGTGTGTCGAATACGTGTACACATTACCGGCTTCGTGGCCGATACGGATTTTACGAGCGGCGACGTGCTTCAGAGGGCGGACGCTCGAATGCGTTTGATACAATATATATATAAGCGGCGAGATGCGGAATCGACGGGGACGGGGGATAGAAAAGGGAGAGGAGAGCGGAAGCGGGGGGAAGGGGTCAATGGCGCGCGCGAGAGGTCACAAAGTAGCATTCTATTGACAGAAAAGCCCGGCGCTCTCTCGGGTCCGCCGGTGATTATACTTGGTGATCATATCGCTCGCGTATTGACAAACAGTGGGCGCACAGAGAGAGAGAATCATCCCCCTTCGCCCCGAGCCGCGGGGAGCAATTCCCTCTTATTTTCTCTGTCCATGACCGTTGTGTCTCTCGCCCGCCTCCCTTTCTCTCCTCCTCCTCCTCCTCTCTTTATCACTCGCCATCCCCTTCGGCTATCCCGCCGCCGCAATCCCTGCCGCCATCGGATCGCGGGGGTGGCCGCCGTGCCTGCGGTCGCGTCTCGTGCACTGGTGCACACACAGCCCGCCCACCGGTGTGGTCCACAATGCACTGCTAATTCCCATAAAGCGCCGGCCGATACGCAAATGGACAAACGGATATGGACGTATACACATGCAAGCGTGGAATACGGTGGTGCGCGGTACACGTCCGCCCCGTACCGAACACCGCACGCCCCACTGTCGTTCCTGATGCGCGAAACGCGATGCCCTCATGCAATTTTGCCCCGCCTTTGTGGACCATGTTGTTGCACGTAATAACGATATTGTCGTGCGGCAGATACGTCTGATAAATACAAATATATATGAAATAATAATAATGTGAGCACACATATAAATATACGATTTTACAGTGTGCGTGCATCATAATATATTAATGTATAGTTCTCAAATTATTTGTTGTTGCATATATGGATTTTCGCACAATTTATCGGGACTATTATTTATACATTATCATCTCCCATAAATTATAATAGACTAATCGATATAGTCTGACTAAAAGAATAAACAAGTTTCTTAATATTGCGGCTTGAAGTCATCGGCAAACCATAATTAAGAGTTAACAGTTATTTTCGTAATTATATAGTTTCCTGATCTTAATGACTAATGAGATATTTAGTGAACATTTCGTATACAATTATATCGTTAAACATTTCACAGCATGCAAATTTCGAGCACGTTTCTCCCTATTTGTAGGAATATTCATTATATATCATCGTCATTTATATCTCTCCTTCAATTGCTTTTAAAACAGATTTTGTTACAAAGAACGCACGTGGCGAAGCTAATTTGTTATATATGTTTTTTATATGTATACTAGCGTATAATAATATTCAAACACTGGTAGGGAAGATAAAATTAAAGTAATCAAATAAAATTTCGCAAAATGCGTTATCGAGTGTTGCAAGTTTGTTTAGATGAGCAAGGGCTGTTTAGATTTCAAAAGATAAAATTTTCAACCGCCGGTTTTTTCCTCCAAATCGCATATATATGATAAAGATTTTCGCACGCGGTTAATGCATGTATTTCATTGGTAACATGCGCTAGCCGTAATTCTTATTAAAATATGTAAAAGTAGTACAGCGAAACGTGTTAATGTACTAATTTCACGCGCAGCTGCGTCGCGTGTTTGGCAAGTTGGTAATTTATGAGGAACGAAAATTTATTTCAGAGAAATATAACGCGTCCGCCACATACAGAGGAGATAATTTGCTTTTTGCGTACGCCCGCGGGGGGAAGGCGAGGGGAAGAGGGGGTTAAATTTCGTTCGCAAAGAGACTGCGCTACCTGAGTGTACTCAAACATCTTTGACCAGGCAAAATGAAAACCTTTTGGACTGTCTTTTGAGCGTTTGTTCACGGCTGGATTTTTTCATCGGATAATATATCGTATTGTTATTCCCATTGCGCAAAAATTGCATGTCCGATAGTAAGCAAAGCGCCGATATACGTGATATGCAAAAATGCAATTTTCCCGTTGCCGAAATCGTCTCCATCAGAAGAATATGTCTTGAGGAGAAAGTCTGCGGTGCAGCAGGTCGGTTACGATCGAGCTACTGGGCGTGACAGTATATCCCTGCTGCAGGTGCAGCCGAACGTATAGGTATAGAATCATGAAAGCAGTAGAGGGGAACGCGATCCTCGCCGCCCACGCGCGATCGGCCTGCTCGTTCGCCGGGAAAGACAGGAGTCGAGCCGGTGGTGCATGGAATAAAGAGAAAAAAAGAAAGAAAGAGAGAGAGAGAGAGAGAGAGAGAGAGAGAGAGAGAGAGAGAGAGAGAGACAGATACGAGACACGGAAAGGTGGAAGAGAAAGGTCGGAAAGGTGGGAGACTAGAGACCGAGGAGACCGAGGAGAGCGTGCGGGCCCTGTCGCTGGCTACGCGGTCGCGCACACCTGTGCCAACGCAGCATGGCACGGCGTCGCATAACAGGTGGAAAGGTAACGGAGGAGAGAGACACACCGGGAGGAGAGGACGAGAAGAGAAAGAGTGAGTGAGTGAGTGAGAGAAAGAGAGATAGATAGATAGACGGAGGGAGAGACCCCCACTCGACCCCGAGTCTGCCAACTCGAACATTACTATACGCCCTCCGCGATCCAAGAGGAGGAGAACATCGAGACTACCGCCTTCCTCCTACGTTTTCTCGTCTCTCGCTCTATCTCTCTCGTCGCCTTTTTACTCCACCTACCTCTTTCTCGCGCTCGCTCTCGCTCCTATCTACCTCTCGTACGGCCCGCTCCTAATCTCTCCTTTCTCTCCCTGCCGCCCAGCTTTCTCTGCGCTTCTCTTCTTCCCCTATCTCCCCAACCCTCCCCTCTCCTCCTCCTCCTCCCCGTCGCGGTGCCGCCGTTGCATTTCCGCTTTAACGTCGGCTAACTCGAGGCGCCCGGCCCGGCGCGCAAACGCCGCCGACAAACGCGTTTTCACTCCGCGCCGATGAAATGGCGGACGACAGAACGTTCTCCACCCTGGAGGACTTCATCCGAGACGTCCTCGCGAAGTCGAGTCGATCTCACGCCCGTTGGAGATTTTCCAGCATTTCAGTTTACCGTACGGCCAGTTTGTCCGGCACGCCAATTAATCATCGAACGGAAAATTTGCAGATCGGCTCTCAGAACATTTTTTTTTTTCGGGTTTTTAGATCTTAAGTCAAACCTGGCTAGCTGAACAAACTCGTCATGCGCAACTCGTCATGATTAAAATGTGACTCCAACAGGAAATGCCGAGACACGGAAAATTCGTTTTTGTCGCATGCTAGATGGCACTTTTCTTATCTTTCCTCTCTCGTTATCGTTAAAACATTATTGCCGGTAGTTATACGCGTCTCTCCGACTGCGGATTTCAATTATTGGTGCAATTGCGAACGATCGTAACGACTTCTGATTCCTGTCCCTCTATCCCTCTCTCCCGGGTTTAATTATATCTATAAAACGACATTAATAGCCGCGTTCTTGCACGTAAGCCGTTTGCAAATGTTATGGAAATAATCTCGCATTATTATGGTTGCAGATTTCTCAAGTGCAAAAGCGGAATGTCAACACGGATTATAAGCTCTCTATAAAAAATATTTCCTCTTTTAAATAAATAAAGTATGCTGATAAATGTGCACTTTTTCGCGACTATTTTTATAAAAACACGCAGGAGAGCTAAATTATAATTTCAAATTTAGTTATTACGCTTCATTTACAGAGTAATTTTGTTAATATAAAAATTAATATAACGTTTAAAAGTTAATATAACTTATTTTATAAACTTTTTTAATTTGAATAAACTAAATTTTGCATAAAGAAATGTTGACACGTTCGTACGTGCGATATGCAAATTTGCGGCTCGAAAATACAGGGGCTTTAAAAATCGAACGTCCCCGGGGGATGGCATTTATCATTTGAATTTTGCGTGCGCGTTTCTCTTCTCGCGCGCATATAATTAAATATAAATCGTTATAATTGAAAATGTGTCAGCGACTTGTCCGTCGTGTTCCGCCTTGCGGATCGCGACGTCTCCAGAATACCTCGAGATCGTTGTTTACAACGCCACAACGGATGTAGTTACCGCTCTCCCGAATTCCGAATATTAATATGTTCAGGTACATCGGCCTCTATATACCTGCCGCGCCGCACATGACAGATATTTACGCGAATGCATTCGTTATAGAATTTCGCCGGCGGGCGAATTTAGCGGGACATCGGGGAAGAAACATCGTTTCCACAGCACGTAAATGACTGGCATAATAACGGTAATACACGTCGGGCATTATCTGCACGCGCTCGCATTTTTGCGGGCAGACAGGTTCCTCCGATCTCCCGCGATTCCTTCGAACATCGGCGGCGTGGCGGCGGCGTGGCGGCAGCGTGGTTGCGTTTCGCCGCGGCCGCAGAGCCACGCGATGACCCGCGCTTTTTGAGGCCGCGCGAAGTATCGAGTCATCGCCGCGAGTCGGAAGGCGATACTAATCTCGACGCGGTTATCGAATTCGATACGCAGGCCGGAGCGATTTCAATGAGATATCTCATTGTGCGCCGAACGGTCGCGCCCGATGCGGCGCGCGCTCGCGGATTGCAGTCTGGCGTGATGTAGGCGCATCAAAGGTGTACTGTTACTCGCGGATGTGCAACGGACTCGCCGCTATTAGTACGGTAATATCACAGAGAGAGGTCTTGACGTTATTGTCGGGGAACATCGCGGAGATGCTTTTAAGCGGAAGAATACGGCTTAACATTCCGATGGCGCGGGAAGGAACGCAGAATTTTTATGTTGTTTGCACAGAGAGGCATAATAGCCGCGCGCATTTATGAATTATTCTCGCAATCCACGGAGTCGCGAACGCTTCGCTTTTATCGCGCCGTGCCTTTTTAAAACGGAAACACATTAAGCTGGTCGTAACGGCATACCGGTCATCGCGAATCGAGAGAACTTGGCTCTCCCATTTTTTCTATCGTTGCCTGAGATATCTGCGCGACCGCGATTCAACCGCGTAATTATGATTCCGCGGCAATCGATGCACTTTCCCTCGTCAATCAACATGCGCCGGCTGGCGATTTATTATATTAAGGTTGATCCGTCATTTCCTATTTCGTCACTTGCCACGCGGCACGTGTTCTATTTTTTTCCCCGTTAATTGTAAATGATATCCCGCATGATGTAATTAGACAGTCGATCAAATTGTGTAACACAATATTGTAGTTTCATTATTATTATTATTATAATGCATAATTGCGGTAACAAATTTTATTATCCAAATTTTCTATTTTCTAATTTTAAAACTTCCGTAATAATTCAATATATATTCGTGTCTCAGGTTTCGAAATTAAACCTTTTCTACAATATTATATTTTTTATTTACGTCCCTTACACCTGAATTCGTGATTAATTCGCAAACTTTCGGTCATTTATTATTCAATACGCTCCATTAGAGTCTGAGATATTCAGCGTATACCCCAGCGTCATAATAATACAATATTTGTAAATATAATTCGACTACTTCTTTTCTATGTCGTGTGTGCTGCAGAAGACGGCCATGCCTACCTTCGATTGGTCCTGTTGTTGTACCAGACGTTCCCTAAGCAACTGCAGCTGCAGGATCATCTCCGACAGTCGGCGCTCCTTCTCCGCGAAACTCTCGGCGCAGAGGATCCTATGAAGGGCCGCCACACCGTCTTGCTCTACTTGCGCCTCCGTGTTTGGTATCCTTCCGGCATCCGGAGGTGAGAGTGTCACGTTATTTGCCACGGTGGTGGTCGTGCTTCCACTGCAACTGCAACACATGCGATTTAATCCCGATCAGTTTCGTCTAACAATAAATAAGATGAATGGAAGAGACAGAAGAAAAGGCATTTATTAAACGTTGAAGTTGAATTCTTTTAACTATAATTGTAACTGAAAACTACTACTTGTAAAACAGGTACGATAAAAACATAAGAAAATATATACAAATTCCAAAAGAATTCCAAAGGAAATAAATCTTGTGTTTATATATTTTTTATATTTATCAATTAATTAAGCAATTAATAATTATCATCAAGAAAAAATTATACTTAAAAGTATTCATTGATATAACAGATAAAAATCGGAAGGGAGAAAAAAAGCTTGTGGTTTTAATTCTCTTAATACATAATAAAAACTGATTCTTTTTTCTATGTCAGTCATTAATGATAAACAGTCGTCCATTACCGGAAATTTTTATTAACAATTCTGTAACTAATTATAAATAATAAACTATAATATTCATAATTGCTCATCGTTAATAATTTATTGCAATTTTTTAATATCAAAAAGACAAAAGAATAGACATCGTTCAGGAATATCCGTCGATGCAGAGATGTTCCTGGAACGTCGAGTGAGAGAGAAAGAGGGAAATAACCTCCAGCGCATTAGGTTGAAACCAGATGGTATAGGTGGTCGCGTACGCGGTGCTGGAAGCCAGGTGAATAATAAATGAGTCGCGGCCGCGCAATCACGACAGGGCGAGTGTTTGCGTCCGTGATGGGGTACCTCGGTGCCATCAATCCTCCCCTGGCCCTCGAGCACCCGCCCAAGAACCGGCCTCGAGATTCTGTTCCTTTATGTCGAAGAAAATGGTCCGCGAATAAGTGATACAGGTCGTATTGTGCGGTGCTTAGGAGACCACCGGTCGGACAAAGCCTACGCGAGCGAGACAGACGAGGGTGACGATGTTGACAATAAGGAAGCTTACGCTGCGAAAAATATAGGCCAGCATCGTCCGCCGCGTTTCTTCATGACGTTACAGGGTCAACGATTAAAGTTGCATTACGATGTACACGCAAATGACATGCAACACAAGCGCTCAAACCGTTATTTCCGAGTGTAGGAGCGTCAAGTCACGGACGCGCGTACGTACTTTTTTCTCGTCTACAATACGCAACCATCATTTATCTGGTATTTTCAGATTTTTAATGTTAGCTTGATTATCTTAATTATTCCAGACTGGTAGTTATGTTCTGACTAACAGAACAGCTAAGAATGTTTAATATCACGTCGATGTATACCTTCTTCAATAAAAGATTAAACGTCGCGTGTCGCGCAAGACAGAAAAATATATGAGATATAAAATTAAATATTTTTTACACACACACACACACACAGCTTTTGATTCGTGAGATAATCACGAATTCACAGTCCGTTCAACTTCACCGCTAGAGTTAAACAGACTGTGATATTTGAATATTTCCCGAGTGTTTAAGCCTATCTTGTTCAGTCGGCAACCGGCGAAAGTGTGCGTCCGGTGTATCGCGAGAGGCTTTAATTCCACACGAACTTTCTTTAGAGTGATAATGATAACGTGAGTTTGGCGACAGATTTCGTTCGCGCTTAACGGGTTTAAAAATAAAAAGAACTGCCTCCCGTTATTATTATCGCGCGCTAAAATATTGGAAGGGTTTAATTTCATGCAATGCGCGAGCCAAGATAAATGGTCGCCTCGTCTCTTTTGTGCTACTCCTCTGCGCGTACACAACTCGCTCTTGTCTACGCGGACTAACGGATGAGAGAATGTATGATAAATTGATGGCACATGAATCGTAGATAAAATCAATGCGAATAAAGAGATCTTTTCGCATTTTTTATCATCGAGACTTACACGCGAAATCTTTGCGGGAGATCCCTTCGATTTATAGCGGCACTTCATCAAAACTATACAGATGATATCGTTAAATAGAGTTGTCAATTAAATATCTAAGTTATTAAGTACGATCGATGTCATCAATTCTTCATCGCCCCACTACTTGTAACATATAAAAATTGCCAAGCTATTTATGTATCAACCTTTTTATCTCTGCTTCTACCACGAGATAAGAACGTTTTGACTTGGCAATCTCTCGGAGAAAATCAGCAAATTTAATAATATAATTGCCATATCTCTCAACTCTTATTTGTTAAAAAGATTATCCTATATTTTTGTAACTCAAGTCGGTTATTTTAATAAACTTTACGATATTTAGCTGACTGTCGACAAAAATTTTTGCCGACGTCGTTAATCCCTCCGGCATCGGAAATGTCACGAGTTTTTTTTACGTATATCGAAGTTATCGCCGGTCCATAATGCGACGGTTATTCCACGGAGTTTTTATCCAATACCCACTATATTTAGAATAGAGCCGAGAGCTAATGTATATGCCCGATATTTTCGTCCACCCTATAACTCTACTCGCTAGTCACTCGCATCTCCGAATACTCGTGCGCGACTCATAATACGATTCGCGCGCGCGATACGTCAGTAGTGCATATATGATGCACGGAACCGAGACGCTTTATATAACAATGTTGTTACAGTTACGTCCTGCAGAGTCTCCACGCGCGTATTTGCACAAATTCAAAGTATCTCCGAGCCGCGTGTCGGATTTTGTAATCCTTGAGACACATCGGAATCACTTCCGCGACAAATAAACAGCGAATTAAAATGGTTGATATCTTAGCTTATCGATAAGAATAAATTGGTAGAATTATTCTGGAAATGAATTGAAACGTATAGTCGGTATTAAATGTCACTCGGATGTTTTACTATTACAGTGAAAATTTAATTTATATTAAATATTACTATGGCGTTGTGTGCACTAGCTGCGGACCACGTACATCGAGGAATTAGAAGTTAAAATACTATGTTTGTAGTTAAAATTACGTTATTTAATTGTTTTTAAAACTGATTATAGTATTTTAACTTCTAATTCCTCGATGGTCCGCAGCTAGTGCGACACCATAGTAATATTTAATATAAAATTTTCTCCGTGTGATAACAACTTCGTGAGTATATTGGCCGTATATTTTTAAATCGAATCCATGCTATTTCGATGTACGCAAAGTTAAATTGAACGTGCTCCAAAAAGAAGGTGAACGTCAACGTAAGTGCACGTTGTACTGTTGGCTGAATTTTTGAAGAATCTTGGCCAGCCGTCTGTTCGATGTGGGCAGCGGACTGGCACAGTTCTGCGCTACCGCTTCTCCACGCTGCCAAGTTCACTCGTTTATACTTTCAATGACTCCACGTCAATATAAGACATCGCCTTACATATCTAGCTCAAAAGAAGACACTTTTTGCAGGGGATTTCTGCTATTCTATTGTTGACTGCTATCCGTATAATTTTGCTGGGTGTTATTTCGCGCGAATCTGCTGTCGTAACGACGGGCTGGATGTGCGACTTACTGTATACTACTTTTTGTATTAATAATAACAGTTCTATGATTGCAAACAGATAAGACAGAAACTAGACAGTGGAAGTTCATAACAATTTGATCGTGACTGTGGCATAAATTATTTGCGTAAATGCTTCATTAAGTCAGTAATCCCTTCAGTATCACTCAATCAACATAATACGCGTCAATAGTATACCGGAATAATAATATGGAAACGCAAAAGTATAATTTTATGGTAACATCATCATATATAGCGCTATCGTACCATCTTATGTACGCAGAATCGTAATTAGTCACGTATAAACAATTTATACTCGACTTTGTGTGTGAGCGATTTACAGAATAAAAAAAAATTATGCAAACACAAATCAATTCATTGGCAGACCTGATTACCTAGAGCAATTATTATCGGCGCAAAATAATCGTTTGAAAAGCATATGTCAGTTATGTAGACAAGCTGTTCCACGGATTGATTATCTCACGGAATTATTTAAGTATCTTATAACAAATTTAAATCCGTAAATTTAAGTATTGTTGTAGCATTATAACAATATTTATATAAAACTAAGCTATATCTATCAGTGGAAGGTATACTAACTGACTAAATAACTGATATAAATCATTATTATGGGGACGGATATATAGTCTAGTAAAATAATAAAAGCTTTTTTAGAACTCAAAGAGATGCATAATTATTAAATGTGGATATAAATAGCGTTAATATAACGTAGATAAATTAGCGCTATTAATTAAAATTACTCAATTTTGATTAATCTTTTAAGAACCATGATATAAGATTAGATTACAGATTATAATTATTGATAGATTACAGAAACAGTACGCAATAATTCTGATTAAATTAAAAACATTTCAGAGTATATTATATCAAGACTGAAAATTGATTTATTAAATCTTTCATTTAATAATAATTGTTTCGAGTTATGTTTCACGTTATAGTGCTTTTTGTTCTTGGATTACTGGTCATTGTCAACTGACTGCGTATGGCAATAGAGATCCGTTTCAAGAGACCGCTAGGTTGGCCTTATGGTTTCGGGACAATAGTCTCTTTTAGGCTCCGCCCGATCGTTAGTTGCATGTTACTATATCCGAGATATCAGGCCTTGAGAATGTTGAGGCAAGAAACGACACAGTGGTCTTTTCTTTCAGAAAACAAAATTATAGCTGCCGTCTTAATTTCCGGTGATAACATCAGATGATGGAGAACGTGAAATATCACATTGTGAGCTGCGTTCAAAGAATATCGATAAAGTTACGAGCTAAATTTCAAAGTTTCCGTTCCCAAGAATTCCATTTGAACATCGAGCTTTCATAGAGAGAAAACTTTACTTAAGTTTTTCTACACACACACACACACACGCGCGCGCGCGCGCGCGCGCGCGCGTGTGTGTAAAAAATATGTTGAAATATATTGAAATTTACCAAACGAAACCTAAGACGTTCTAAAATGTTACTATATTGAATCATTGCAAATGCTATAAGCTCTATAAGCTTATTGTATAAATTTTATTGTGACTTTGTGCAGTAACAATAACATGTTAACTTATTTGTCTGGCTGACAAACAACAATTTGCAATTTGTAATTAACTCCTTGTTATAAAATCAAGATTAAATTCAAATAAGTATTTGTATTCGATTCAATTACATAGTCGGCAGTTGCGAAAGCAAAAATTATATATAAGCACTCGTAACAAAGTTGCAAAAAGCCATGCACATCCGCCTCTGATTTACCATTATATTATATTAATCAGTTATGTAAAATGGGAGAGATATGATAACCTCGGCGACACGGTGGCGCATTATGAGGCAGATATTGCAACAGAGTAGGGCACTGTTACAATGTCGATCAAACACGGTATCGAATAATTAACATACACAAGTTGCGTAAGAGTCGCTTATTGAGATACGTTGCATGGATTACACGAATTGTAATGGAGTCTAAATGATCAGGAAAATTGGAGGAAATTCTTAAACGGCACGCTCTTCTCATTTCCTGTTATTTGCGGGATAGGTACTTCCTAAACGAGTTAATAATAGCCGGACCGATATTAAACGGAAGAGGGTGAAAATGATAATTGTAAGATCTGGTGACGTGTGAAGA